>NC_056731.1:1656754982-1656774982 GCF_019279795.1 Protopterus annectens | reverse complement strand
TTTTCATTAAAACCCATTAAGGGCTGGGGGTTGGCATAATGGTTAAGGTATTTACCTCACAGCAAACTGAACAGGGTTTTCTTCTCATCAAGGTAAATTGGCTAGGCTTAAAATGGTCCACAAGGCAGCTAGCCTAGTAACTAAACTATGATCTTATAAAAGCATAGAGACCTTAGATGAGATTTGATCTGTGTATACAGAACCACTGAGAATAGTTTAATTCAGCCATTCCTTACATTAAATTAAAGAGTAAATGCATCATAAGTCAAAGTATTAATGACTATGAAGAAAGAAAGGAATACTATGTTATTGGAATGACCATCCTGAGTGGATCAGATGTAGTGTCTACATTCACTAAAAGCAATAGGTAAGCATTTAAAAGAAACTTGCTTTCAGTTGTAGTTGGGCAGAATGTATGACCCTGTAATAGTGGATTGTATAGCACTGTGTTGTATTCTCTTATATTCCATTTAGTCAGTAGAGAACATTACATTTAGTTTAACAAGATTTTAAGTTTAGTATTTCTACTGCAAACCTTCCCACAAAGAGCTTTAAATTCAAAGTAAATGTTGTCTAAAGCTGTAAAAAAGGTTAGTGTTCCTTCACTAAGCCATTGTTATTTATAAATGAATCTTCATTTAGTACATCACCACATTCTGTGCTCTAATATAGCAGAAAATACAGTAATATGTCCAACTTACGAAACCAGTACTCTCACCAGAAAACATCATACTTCCATCTGGCTTCCAGGTCTTAGCAAAAAAAATCTATCTATCTATCTATCTATCTATCTATCTATCTATCTATCTATCTATCTATCTGTCTATCTGTCATCTATTTATCTATATCATCTATCTCTATCTATCTATCTATCTATCTATCTATCTATCTATCTATCTATCTATCTATCTGTCATCTATTTATCTATCTATCATCTATCTCTCTATTTATCTATCTATTTATCTATCTATCTATCTATCATATATCTATTTATCTATCTATTTATCTATCTATCTATATATCTATCTATCTGTCATCTATTATCTATCATCTATCTCTCTATTTATCTATCTATTATCTGTCTGTCTATCTATTTATCTATCTATCTGTCATCTATTTATCTATATCATCTATCTCTCTATCTATCTATCTATCTATCTATCTATCTATCTATCTATCTATCTATATAGTGGTGTACCACAGGGCTCAGTCCTGGGCCCACTCTTGTTTGGCATCTACTTTTCCGAAGTACAAGCAAACACAGGAGGGTTATAGCTGACAAAGTTTGCAGATGACTGCAAACTGCCATAGTGGAAAACACATCTGACACAGATATCCTTCAGAAGGGTCTCACAGAAACGGATAACTGGTGCCAGAGCCATGGCCTAAAGTTAAATGCCAAAAAATGCATAGTCATACCCTTCGGGAAAAACAAGGTTACCCCTAGCTACCAAATAGGTGGCAATCCACTGAGCATAGAAGAAGTTATCAGGGACCTGGGGACCCAGGTTGATAGTAGTCTGTCATTCGACACCCATGTAGCTAAAGTAGTTAGGAAGACCTTCTACATTGCCCACCTTATCATGAAGGGATTCTCATCTAGATCAAGGAGGTCATAGTCTCCTATACTCATCACTCATCAGACCAATGATTGAGTACAATGCCCCATTCGAATGTATCTGACCCGACACTTGCAGCAGCTGGAGAGGCCACAAAGTTCCTCACCAAAAGGATAAAGGGTCTCAAACATCTGTCCTATGCTGCCCGACTGAAAGAACTCCAGCTCTATTCAGTAAACACCGCTTGCTCAGAGGTGACCTTTGCCTAACATACAAGGCCATGTCAAACCCAGATTTGATGAATATGCTTCACCTCAAAAATCTAGATCCGTCAGAGCCACAAGGGCGGGAGACTTAAACCTCGACACGGCTATTAATAGGACGCTGGAGGGATAGATTCATCACCCAAAGACTCCTATGCTGTGGAATAAAATCCCGGTATATGTGAGGCAGAGCACCTCGCTGGCCTTGTTCAAGAGAAATCTTGACCAATGGATGGGAGATCGCAGATATACCCCAGGGATTACCTCAGTGTCACTGCTCAACAGAGGCACAGCAAAATAATGGGTATAGTTCCCCATACTAAAGGGGTGGCGTAAGCCACAAAACTATGGGCTAGGCTTGTAAATGCCCTCGGGCAGATAGCCTAGTATGAACCTATGAACCTATGAACCTATGAACCTATATATCTATCTATCTCAGGTCACCAAATGTACCATAAAGCATCTTCTCATTAGTTGCTATCATTTCAGATTCACTAAACTGACATCTTCCAAGTTGTAGATGATAATTTCTCTATTGCTCTGGCAACAGCTTACTGACTGGTATACTACGTTAAGCTAGCTTTTGAACTGGCTGATCATAACTTATCACTAAACAAACTCTCCGGGGTAACTGTTTTGAGGATCCAACTGGGTGGTACCTAAATTAATTTGATAACAGAACTGTGGCTGTTTATCACAGGGGTTATTACTTGGCCCAAGTTCTCTTTTTTTTTAAACTTTTATTATTCAATGTACACAAATTAAAATGATTTACTTATATTAAAGGGTGCCAAAGATTTCCAGTCAAAATAGAAGATACTGCAATGGATTTTAATTTGATCTTGATTGGACCTTGCAAAGAAAGTAAATACCAACACGTTTAAAACCAGAACTATCTTATCAGAGACACAGAAAAACTTACCTCCCATCTCTATCCCTGTTTGATCACCTTTGTACTATATTATTCAAATTATGCAAATATTACCCTAAAATACCTTAAGGTGTGGTTTGTTCTTACTATATTCTTAAACTTGTACAATAAAAAAATCAAGATTGTTTTGTCTTAATTGAAATTATTTATAAAAATATATAATTTCTACCACCAGAAAAGCCATACTTACAAATTGCATCTCCAGACATTCATAGACACATCTTCTCATAACATTATGTTTGCCCTATAACACCAGACTACTCCAGTCAATATTAAAGCTTCACCAACAGATAAAACACATGGAGAGACAGGTTTATCATACAGTTTCTCCTCCACCCTCAAAACAGACTTTCTCTACAATTTAAACAATGCAATACACTAGCATCCTTCAAATGGAACCCGGATGCTTAGATGTGTCCCTACAAATTTACAGTAGGATTGGTCTGCCCTGCCCATGTTGAGAAAGGTGATATCAAGTAGTCATTAATATATAGCACTACATTTAACAATTTTGTCTATCGTGGCTAACTCTGTCCTTCTTTCATACCCTTTGTTTTCCCCTAAATATCTATTGATTTCTATCAAAACCTATTTACCCAATGACACCTACTTCATTCCATGAGCATAATTAGCAAGAGAGAGGTAGGGTAGTAATAAGGTGAAGAGGGATGATGGAGAGGGGTAGGTAGTAGTAAGGTGGAGTGTACAAGAAAGAGATCTGAGAGCTGATATAATTATAGAGGTATTGGATGGATAGATAGATAAAGAGATAGATAGATAGATAGATAGATAGATAGATAGATAGATAGATAGATAGATAGATAGATAAACAGACAGAGAGATAAATAGATAGGAGGCTGAGCATAAGAGAAGGCAGCCTGGAAAAGGAAGGAGCAGAATAAGGATAAGCAATCTTAATTAGATTATGTTATCTATTTGAAATAGCATTTACATTTAGACAGGTTAGTCAAATGTTTATTACCTTAAGAATAAAATTTGGGTAAAGCTTGAGTATCTTTCTGGTATAAACATAGAGCCTACATGATCTCTGTTTTTTTTTACTATAAATTAATCATTTTACACTGATGGTGATTTCAGACAGGAAGAAAGTTCAAAGACCAGGTGGGATGTACAAACAAAGTTCAAAGACTCGGTGGAATGTACAAAGTGTTCATTAAATGTTACTTGATGCCAAGCCCATGAGTTGTTATGGTAAATCAATGAATAATAAGTAAAATTAACTACTGCTATGTTTAATGAGCTACATTTATGTACAGGGTATACAACTGCAAGGTGATTCTTGCATACAAGGAATTAATGCTGAAAAGGAGACATCATCCAGAAGTTAACCTCTGATTAAAGAGCAGCAGTGTAATCTGCTCCAAGGGGTAGTACAGCTGATTACCTCTTTTGTCCTTGAACAGGTATTGGTGGCATCATGGGAGTTTACCAGCAGAGTCAACATGAATATGTTGTCCCGACAATGGTATATGACTGTGTATCCTAGAAGGTCGCGTTGAAGCTGTTACAACAGAATAGAGCATCATGACTAATACCTCAGGACCTTCAGTGACAGTAGTTGCAGTGACAGGTAGTGGTGTCTGCACCATTGGTTTTAAGTTGCTTATATTCAAAGTGGGTGGAGCACTCCTCCAAGGGTGTGTCTTATCTTCCCTCCTACTCATGATTTTAAACAACAGTATTTCAGGATGGAGTTCAGGGTTGGAAATGTGAGAATCACATTTTTGCTGGTTTCAGGGAATGTTGTCTTCTTGGCATCAAGTGACTGTTATCTTAGTATGCACTGGTTGACATGCATTCAGCATAATTTGCCACTGGATTTCTTTGTACTCCAATATAATATCAAACTTTATGCCTCTTGGTCCTACCCTAACTTTATCAATAATGAAAACATATTTTTTGTTCAATTTTACAACATTCCACTTGCTTATAGAAGATATTTTCTTTATTCTTCAGCCTTATTGCATAAAAATACTCATAATTGCACTATGACAGCTTTCATGATGTTCTTGTACCAGTCACAGCATCTGCATCTTTGTTGTTGTAGTCAATGCACTTTTACTCTATGCACTATTGCAATATAAATAAAATTCAGCAGTGGTCCTTAATCTATGAAGTAACCCACATGATTAGGGCCCCCATCTATCTGTCTGTCTAGCTATCCTTCTATTATATATATAATTGCCAATGTCAGATAATAGAATCAGGCTACATGATAACTAAACAAGGCTATTTGTTATCTGCTAACTTGGTCAGCCGGAGGCCCTTAACATTTGCCTTGATGTTCACCTTGACTTCACAGAAGTAGGAGTCAGACAGGAGAGGTCCCAACACTGATCCTTGTGGGACTCTTCTAATGACTGCTATCAGTAAGCCAGCTGGCTATCCATCCGGTAACAGGGGTTATGCTTAATTCTGTAAGTTTGTCTACAATTAGCCAGTGAGATATTGTGTCAGATGCAATGGCCAAGTTGAGGTAGGCTGTGTGCACTGTTTTGCCCTCATACATAGCTTTAGTAACCTTCATGAAGAACTCCACCAGGTTAAGTAAGCATGACCTGCTTTTGACAAATCTGAACTGGGCAGAGTCCAGTGTCTGCAGATTTCTTATGTCATTATTTATCAGATCTAAACATGCTTGCCTTGGCCTTGTGTATAAGATAAGTCAGACTTATCGGTCTGTAATTCCACAGGGCCATGAAAGCCCCCCCCCCTCACCCTTTGTATAGAGGGATAACTGTTGAAATTTTGTATTCATTTGTCACAAGCTTGTTTGCAGGCTATGGTAAACAGAGATTCAAGCAGGCCTAGTGGGTCATGTTTCATGCTCTGCAGGAGGCAGTCCACAAAAATCACAAAAACTGATAGGCCATAGAAGAGTCATAAAGAGGACAGAGTTGACTATTGAGGATAAGAAAGAAATGATGTATTCTTACTATTATGCAAAAAAGCCCATAATTTCCAGAAACAAGATAAATAAAAAGATTAAGAAAGAAATTAAAGGAAAGAAAAATACTTCCACAAGAAAAACTGTCAGAAGCCTCAAATAAAATGTTGAGTTCATTAATACAACAGATTTGTGAGAAATATCACATAGACCAAGAAACTTTGATCTGTTTGGAAAAAGAAGCATCTGAGGAAGTGCAAAGATATAAACAACAAAACCTAGAGATTTTTGAAAAGTATAAAAAAGAAATATGGATACGGGAAGGAGAGATTTGATATGGTGCAATATTTATGCAAAGTTGAAAGCCAGATTAATCAATATAAAAAAGGCAGCCCCAAATATATTCTAAGAGAAATAAGGCAAAGGCATCCATATATAGAAAATTTCACAATGAAAAAATAATATCACAAAATAAAGTAGAAGTTAAAAAAATAGAAGTTGAAGTTATGGAATGCCTGCAAAGTGAAGGATTTGGTGTAGAAGGTCTAACGCAGGTTACATCACAGCATGATAGAATGAGTCCCGAAAGTAAGAAGAAACAGGAAGATTAGGAGACATCTGAAGAAGAAATATGGATATAGGAAAGAAAGAGATTTAATATGGTGTAATATTTATGCAAAGAAGAAAGTAAAATTAATCAATACAACAGGAGCAGCATCAAAGATATTTGAAAAAACAATACAGGCAAGGGAAATCCAGACAATACAAAAAAAATAAGAAGACAAAATGAAAGTAGAAAAGAAGATTAGTAATGGAGAAGTTAAAGAAGCAGAAACTGAGGTTATGGAGTACCTGTGAAGTGAAGCATTCAGTGTAGAAAATCTAACTCAGGAAGCACCACAGCAGGACAGAGCAATAGACATCTAAATTAAAGAAAAAACAGTGGAATGGGAAGCAACTGGTCAGTTGACATATGAAGATATTTTGGAGTTTTCCACAATAAACCAGTATAAACATTCACTTGAAGCTGGACAGCAAGGGAAAAAAAACAGGAAACTGTGGCAACACTGATGCTGTCAATGTTGTGGGGTGATAGGCCAGTGAGTTCCCATATGACAGAGCAACGGATGGCAGAGGACAAAATTGAAGAGAATGTTACACAGGAAGATGCTCTAGAACTCTCTATAGAATGCCCGCAGGAAATGGAGAACAAAAAATGTACCTCGGTTTAGAAGAAAATTAACTAAGAGAAGAGCTACTTGATGTAATAGAGATAGATAGACATATTAAGCTCAATGAAAGAAATAGACTGCAGAAATCAATAAAATCCAAAAAGTTAGAAGTTTGATAAAACAAAAAATACAGTAATTAGGACTGTCCATAGAGATCCATGCAATATATCAGAAGTAAACAGGATATGCTACTGTGCAGCTAAATTAATAACAGATAAAATTCTACCACAAGAGCACAGGATAGTGAGGCAAAGGAAGGGGAGAAATTGAATACAATCATGGAAGTATCGAATAGACAAAACTATAAAGCAGGTAAGACAAGAATTGTCACTGTTAGAAGACGACAGAAGAGGAACAGATCAACAAAAATACTCAGAAAGATAGATGTTATAAAAGCAATGCACAGTATTATAACAGATCAGGATCTATCTTGCACTGTTGCAAATAATAAATTGAAAATCTCAGCACAGGCAGAAAAACTTAGAAGATACACAGATAAATATAAAGGAAAAGTACAACATAAGCAATTTATTGATGACCCCGAAAAGTTCTAAAGACAATTGGGGAAACAAGGCAAAAGGAATTTATAGACCACCTGAAAAAGAATAAATAGATATATTTTGGAGAAATATCAATGAAGATCCTATGGAACATGGCAAAGATGCTAAATGGATATGAAATGGGATTAGGTAATGGCCAGAGAGACTGAGAATCCTCCATCTAGAAAACCTCAAGCCCAGATGCAGTACCTAACATCTGATTAAAAGTATTAACACCTTTGCATGAAGATTTAGCCATGAGTAAGAACTATTTATATGCACACTCCAAGCAGACACCAACCTGGTTAACGACAGGAAAAACAATGCTCCTACTTAAGAGTGAACATGCAAGTTATCCTAAAAATTAAAGACCAATAACTTGCCTTCTGACAGCGTATAAACAATGTACTGAAACTGATGCTGACAGAGTTTATAGACATTTAGAAGAAAATTCAATCATGGCAATAGAACAAAAGAGTAATAAAAGAAAGTCATATGGAACAAAGGATCATCTGTTGCTAAATAACATCATAATGGAGAACTGTAAAAAGGGGAAGAATCTAAGTATGGCATAGATTGACTACAAAAAAGCATTTGATAGTATCCTGCATTCATGGATAAAAGAGTGCTTAAAATGTATAAGATACACCCCACATTGATCAACTATATCACAGCGACCATGAAACAATGGCAAATCACTTTGCAATTAAGCCATGATAAAGGACAAATTACTATTCCAGGGATAAAAATTCAAAGGAGGATATTCTTGGGTGACTCTCTGTAACTGCTACTATTCTATCTTGCCCATAACCCTTTAATCTTTCTACTTAACAGATTATGCCATAGCTATAATCTGGCTCCTAGAAAACAACAAAGTGTAAAGACCTCACATCTTCTCTTTGTCGATTATTTAAAATTGTATAGTTCATCAGATGAGGAACTGAAAGCACAACTGCAAGTAGCAAAAACTTTTTCAGATGATATAAAATGTCATTTGATCTTAATAAATGTGTAAAAGCAACCTTTAAAGCAGGAAAATAGCAGCACCAAGAAAACATCACTTTGGGACAAAAATGTGATATAAATGAACTTGGGCAGGAGGAAGTGTATAAATATTTGGGAATTGATGAAGGATCAACAATAAAACATGAACAAATGCAAACAAAACTTAGTAAGGCATGGTTTAGAAGACAAACAAATCTTGAGCAGCGTTGACATCTAAGAACAAAATCCAAGTTATAAACCAATTTGCTCTTCCTGTCCTAACTTACAGTTTTGGAGTGATTGACTGGCCTCAAAACATGTTGGATAGATTAGACAGGAAAACAAGAAGAATGTTTCATGCTCACCAAATGATTTATAAAAATCAGTGTATACCAAGACTATATATTACCCATTCCGAAGGAGGTAGGGGGCTCCTTGAAATTGATTACATGTAGAGCTCTGCAATCATGGAACTGCACACATATCGGCTGACCTCACAAGACCCAAATGTAGTGAAAGTTTTGAAACATGAGGAGAATAAATCTAACATGACTTCCCTGCTTAGACTAGCAGAAGCATTTTGGCGTCAAGAAGGAATGGAAATCAAACCAGAACCAGATAAAAATCAGGCAGCAATTGAATGTGCCAAAAAACAAAAGAAAGAATATAAGGTGAAGGATCAAATGAGAAGGCAAGAAATGTGGAAAATGCATAAATATAGTTGCAAGTATAGAAAACTTCTGGAATCACCTCAAGTTGATCAGGATCGAATGCAGGAATGGTTAAAGAGAGGTGAATTCAAACCAAAAGATGAAAGGTTAATATTGGCAGCCCAAGACAGTGGGCTACGTACACATTGGTTTACAAAGTCCATTGAACATGTGGGAGAAACAGAAAAATTTAGGTTTTGTAAAACAGAATTGGAAAAAGTTGCACACCTTGTTGCTGGCTATCACATACTAATGGCAGAAGGACTGTATACTGAAATGCATAATAATGTGGCAAGACTGTTGCACTGGGAATTGTGCAAGCATTATGCTACTGAAGTAGCTGAAAAACACTGAAAACATGAGCCACAAAGCATCATAGAAAATGATGAAGTCTACATCACATAGGATCACCCATTACCAACAGTTCAAAAGATAGATGTGAGAAAACCAGATATAGTGATCCATGAAAAGAAAGCAAAAGTAGCATTGATCATTGAAATCGCTACACCCAGTGACTACAGTGTCTTGTGTACAGAGACACAAAGTCATAAAATATCAGTATTTGCAGGCAGAAATGAGAGCCATATGGAAGAAAGATATCCAGACAGTTCCAATAGTAGCAGGAGCAACAGGTCTTATAAAAAATAATCTACAATTGTATTTAGATATGTTACCATTACATGTAACCCCATATGAACTGCAGAAGGCATCATTACTGAGCACACTGAGGGTGCTGCAAAGAACAGTTTTGGCTGACATCAAAGATTGAAACAATACTAATTTCATGAATTTTAATCATACTTTGACTTAGGAATGGGGTCAATTCCTGTCATGGTATTAGAAAACCAAAAGATTTGGAGAAATTAAAAAAGAGACATCCTGAGATATTATCAGGGTCCATCAAAGCAATGTTTATGGTCTTAGACAGCACAGTGAGGACCCTGCTCTATAGTGATAGTTGGTAAAGAAATGGTGGGAGGTACTTCCTGAGGGGGTGATGGTTGCAATGCGAGGTAAAATTGCTGCTAAATCTATCAACCAGAAAATTTGCTATATCCTCTGGCTCCATTTAGGTTGTCCCATTCACCATAAGTTCATCATGAGTCAAATCTGTATGTAATAATGCCCATGTTGCAAAATTCCAAAAAAAAAAAATACAAAATATGTGACCATAGTGTAATTTTTGACCTATACAGTTTAAAAATTCTATTTCTCAGTTGCTTGATTTGATACTAAAATAGAGAGAGAGGGGAAAACTGCAGACAAACAAGTCAAATTAACATTTTAACACTGACAATGAATAACATGTCTAAAGGTAATTGAAAGCTTTTACAGTGTCAAAAGGCATGATTCATCTGCATTTGTAAATAGCTGGATATTTTTTCTTCTTTGAAAATGATTTGAAAATGATTTAGTTCTACTTATATTCAAATATTTGACGCAAAAGACTTTTTGATGTTAAAAGTCCTCAACTCCCTTTTTACCGTTGTACAACCTGCCCTCTCATACCACTACTCCTGCATCTCCTTTGTTAAATATACTTCCTTTTTCTTTTTGCAACTAACAACATTCAACTTTGAGAAGTAAGGCCCTGGATGTTTTCCTGCAGTATGGCTAAGATTCAGAAAGATTCCATCTGCCCATACTAATTCATCAATGTGCATTGAGGAATTAATACAATTGACAGCTTTTTCAATTTATATGAATGGTAAAGCCACAGAGACAGAGAGAGAGAGAGAGAGAGAGAGAAAAACACTTCAATAAGGGATTCATTGCCATGTCTCTGAATATAATAATGCACTGTCAGACCTGACCTCATTAGTGTTTTCCCTACCAGCCAGGACATTGGAGTTGCAGAGACACCCTCCACCACTTGCATACACACACACACACACACACACACACACACACACACACACACACACACACACACACACACACACACACACGCACACGCATGCACACGCACACACACACACACACACACACACACACACACACACACACACACACACACACACACACACACACACACACACACACACACACACACACACACACACACACACACACACACACACACACACACACACACACACATTGCTCCAATACTTACCATGACTACTCCCTGTGATGCACGTGCTCTGGCCCAGCAATCAAGGAGCCTCAATCCTCACCACTAACACCAGTGAGGGGCGTCTCATATAGGAGGAACAGATAACAAATACACACAGTAAAGTGCAATTTCCCTTAAGAGCACACAAAGATCACAGTCAGTCTGGGGCTGGTCGCTCCTTGCTCTCCAGGTCACCAATAAGGCTCCCCACTGACACAGCTATAGGGTCCAGATCTCAGCCTACTGGCAAGCTAATACCTCCAGCACCCTCTCTGTCCAACCAGTGCTTCGTGTCCCTGCCCAAGTAGCTGACACACACACACACACACACACACACACACACACACACAGACATTCCTGGGGAAGGTTGGCACAGGTTTTCCAGCTGTACTCTTTTTTCCAGACTATACAGTAGTACCAGCTGCCACCACCCACTAATATTTATCAGCTACTCAAAGGCCCTTAAAAGGGTGTCCAGTTATTATTGTGCAATATTATTATTCAATTGGTAATACAGCCCAGGGCTAAAGCTATTGAAGTGGCTTTGTATAATTTTACCAAAGGCATGTAAGTACTCTAAAAAGCTTAAATTATCTCCACAAAAACAACCACAGTTGAAAGGGTTTCAAAATATTTAATAACAAATAGCCAAAACACAAGACAATACTTTTACTACACAGTGCTAGTCAAGAGTTCAGAGATCACAGAGAAATACTTAAAATAATACAGTAGTACAGTTCTGACATCACAGAAAAACACGTAGTTTAATCTTTCTAGTTTCTAGCTATTTCTAAGAGAAAACACAAGTCTAAGATAAACTTACACATAGAGCAGGACAGTGTTGAAGAGTTGGATAGTCAAGACAAAAATGCTTAATGCTCTCTGATTCTCTCTGTTTTTAAAATCACATTCCTGGCTCACATTACATCATTCTTCACACTTTCCTGGGGTTCCCAGGCTAACAAGCTACATTCTTTAGTAAGCTCACACCAGGTCAGGAAGCAAAGCCATTAAGGACATTTATGCATACAAATTCTGGCCATTAACTCTGGCCTTAAAACAATAGCAAGAATTCCTTCATCTAGACCGTCCGGAGATGTGTTTACATCAAAGGGTCACAACATGCTTTACTTGGTCAGCAGAGTGCACAGTTGTTACATTTTTTTCAGTTCCACATGTAACATTATTTTTATCATTTAAGACAACAAGCCTGTGGTTTACATTAATATGTACAGATGACAGAATTATCTACAAAATTCTGTCATACTAGGCTGTCAGCCTTCACCTATCTTTACCCAATCTTCACATATCGCCCCCTCCCAGAGAACTCAAGCTAGTTTTTTAAGTGACTCTTGAGAAACACTGCTTAGGGAAGTTAGGTCTATCTGAGTGTACCTTACCCCATTCTCTGTCTTGAGAGCCCATCTGCATTGGCCTTGCTAATCCCACTGCGGTGCTGCACGAACATATCATATGCTTGCAACCCCAGGCTCTATCTTAGCAACTTGGCATTTTGCTGGCTGGCTCTGTTTAACCATGTCAGGGGGTTATAATCTGTCATAACAGTGAATTTCCTTCCATACACATAAGGCTGAAGTTTCTGCAGTGCCCACACTATGGATAGACATTTCTTTTCTACAGCTGCATAGAATTCCTCCCTGGGTTGGACCCTATGATTGAGATAAACCACTGGGTGCTCTTCCCCCTCTGAAGAAATCTGGCTAAGTACAGCCCCTACCCCATGGTTTGAAGCATCCACCTGCACAACAAATGATTTGCTTTAATCTGGACTGGCTAACACAGGAGGTCCTCCCAAAGCTTCTTTAAGCTTCTGGAATGCCTGCTCACATGCTGGGGTCCACACTACCTTATCTGGCCTGTTCGTCCTTGTCAGGTCTATGAGGGGAGCAGCTATGGTACTATAACTGGGGATAAACTTTCTGTAGTACCCTGCTGTCCCTAAAAATGCCCTCACCTGATTTTTGGTAACAGGTGCAGGCCATACCTGAATGGCTTCCACTTTGGCAGGTTCTGGCCTTATCTTACCACTTCCCACTCTATGTCCTAGGTAGGAGACATCTGCCATACCCACCTGATATTTGCTTGGCCTAATGGTCAACCGTCCCTCTGTACTCTGCCCAGCACCTCCTTGACATGCTGAAAGTGCTCTGGCCAGGAATGGCTGTAGATGGCAATATCATCTAGGTAAGCAAGGGCAAACCCTCCTGCTCCTGCTAGGATATGATCTATCAGCCTCTGGAAAGTTGCTGGGGCATTATTCATCCCAAAGGGCATATTTGTGAACTCATACAAGCCAAAAGGAGTCACAAAGGCTGACTTCTCTCTAGCACTGGGAGTCATGGGCACCTGTCAGTAACCCTTGGCAAGATCAATAATTGTAAGATGCTTAGCCCCACCCAGCTGCTCTTGGGTCTCATCTGTCCTAGGCATGGGGTAAGCATCTGACTCTGTGTGACTATTTCATTTCCTGTAGTCCACACATAACCTGGTGCTGCCATCCTTCTTTGGCACTAGCACCACTGAGGAGGCCCAAGGACTGTTGGACTCTTGAATCACCCCTAGTTCCAACATCTCCTGTACCTCCTCCCTCAGAGTCTGTTTGACTCTTTCAGGTAATCTATAAGGAGCCTGCCTAATAGGCCTTTGGGGTCCTGTATCTGCCTGGTGCTGCCCCAGGTGGATGCACCCTGGTTTCCCAGTGAACATGTCCCCAAATTCCTGCAACACTGCTCAGATTTCTCGAACCTGGGTAGGAGATAGCTGATGGGACATTGCTACCCCTTCCACTGAGGTGGCAGACCAAGCCTCACTGAGGAGATCAGTCACCAGATCTCCCTCAGACTTCTACTGCAATCCACTGCAAATGCTCAGCACAAGGGCCTCCCTATCATGGTAAGGTTTCATCATGTTAACGTAGTACAATTTGTGCCCCTGCCTTCTGCCTAGCAGTTCTACCATGTAGCTAACATCACTTACCTTTCTTACCACCTTGTAGGGTCCCTCCCAAGCTGCTTGCAGCTTGTTGTGTCTAACAGGAATGAGAACCATTACCTGCTTCCCTACAGCATATTCTCTAGCTCGAGCATTCCTGTCATACCACATCTTTTTCTGTTGTTGGGCTTCTGCCGGGTTCTCCTGGGCCAAGCCCATGAGTTCCCTGAGCCTTGTCCTGAGGTTCAAGATGTATGCCACAACAGACTCTTTGTGAGACTCGCACTCACCTTCCCACTCATCTCGAATTAAATCTAGAGGTCCCCTCACCCTATGCCCATACAGCAACTCAAAGGATGAAAAACCTGTGGATTCCTGGGGAACCTCTCTGCAAGCAAACAACAGATGGGGCAAATATTTGTCCCACTTCCTCTTAAACTGATCTGAAAATGCCCATAGCATGGACTTGATTGTAGAGATTAACCTCTCAACAAGACCATTAGTCTGGGGGTGGTCTTTATGTGCTTCACCCCACAGGATGTCCACAGACAAGCCAGCAGGTCTGACATGAAATTGGCACCTCTGTCAGTATTTCTTTTGAGAAACCTACCCTGCTGAAAATCTCTAACAAAGCATTTGCCACCTTTTCTGCATAAATGGAGGGTAAAGCCACTGCCTCAGGGTATCATGTAGCATAATCCACTGCCACTAGGATATACTTTTTCCCTGTAGAACTTGGGGTACTCAGTGGACCTGCAATATCTATAGGTACCCTCTGAAATGGCACCTCAATCAAAGGCAAAGACATCAATGGAGCTCTCACCTTGTCATCTGCCTTGCCTACCTTTTAGCACAGCTTACAGGTCCTGCAGTACCTTGTTACATCTCTTGAAATCCCAGGCCAATAGAAGGTCTGCATAATATGCCTTTTTGTATGTTTTATGACCTGCAAAGGGAATATCATGGGCTATGGCTAGAAGCACCAGATGGTAGGCTCTAGGCACTACCAACTGCTGTACTCTCTCACCTTCTAGCCCTCCCTCAGCGGTCCTCTTTCTGTATAGTAACCTTTTGTCCCAGTATACAGATTCCCCTTTCCTTGAGAATCAGGTGCCTCCCTAGCTACATGCCTCAGGCCTTGCAATGTAGGGTCTGAGAGCTGAGCCTGTCTCAACTCTCTTCTTGTAACCCTTCCCAGCTCCCCTTCCACAGGAAGTCTGGCATCCTCTGACAGTGGTGCCTCACTGTCAGCCTGGGTACTACTACTCACCTCTACCTTTGCAGTCACTCTGTCCCAGGGAACATCAGTACACACAAGCAGCTGTGGCTCACATTCAGTCTCACTTCTACAGGGTAGCTCACTCCCTGAAGTAACCACCTCACCAGTCCTGGCTGCAAGTTTGCGGTCTATATGGGTCTCCCCCAGGCTACCAGACCCACATGCTTGTCTCCTAGCCTGACTGTGTGTAACTGCACAAACACATGGTACTACCTCATCCAAATCCTTCCCTATCAGGACATCTGCTGGATGGTAGTTTGGTACCCTTGTTGTCTCAAGACAACCTACTATTGGCATTTTGTCTTTTCTACTTACTGGCTCCCTCACCTTTTGTTCCCCACCTTGCCTCTGTGGACACCTGTATGCTACTTGGCCCCACTGGTTGCATTCAAAACATTTAACCCTGACTCCTGGACGTGTACCTGGACTAGTGGCTTCCCCTTGCTACTGGCAGATTCTGTTGGGGCAGTCTGTGCTGCCCACCATGGGTTCCTTTAGACCAATGAGCAGTACTTGGGGTCCCTTTCCTGTGCAGGGCAGCCCTGCTTGCCAGGTATAGGTCTCCCTTCTTCCCCAGCTCATCTGAAGTGGCACGTTGTCTATCAGCTAACCTGATGCTCATGTCCTCAGGCAAAGTGCTAAAGGCTTGTTCCCTCACCAAAATGTCTGCCAGCCCTTCAAAATTGGTGACCTGACATCCATTCACCCATCTATGGAAATAAGTGCTCAGTTCAGCAACATATTCACACACAGTTTCATGTGCCTTGCATCTATTCTCACAAAACTTTTTCCTATACATTTCAGCTGTTAGCTTAAACAATTCTAACAAGTGATTTTTAACAGCAGTATAATCAAAACATGCAACGTCAGACATTTTTGACAAAACAGTTACGCTTTACCATTGAGTAAGGTGGTCTGGAACTGTACCCAGAACCTTTGGTCAACACCATACTGTTTGCATACCCTCTCAAACATATGAATGAAACTATCAAAATTATCCCCATCTTTAAACTACGGAAGAAATTTACTGACCTTTTATGGTTCTGGGGTCCAGTCACTCCTTTCCCCATTACCTCCATGACTCTGGCGAAGAGTCAGCATTTCCCTCTCATGCTTTCTTTGCCGCTCCTTTTCCTCGGCTTCCAGGCATAGCAGTTTCTCATTCTCCTCAGCCTGTTGACTCCTCAGTCTCCCAGCTGCTTCTATCTCCAAATGCCTGGCCACCAACTCAAGTCTCTTTAGCTCCAGATGGATTTTTAATCCTCTGCAGAAAGGTTGAGCTGTCCATTCCCTGAGGGTATTATATCTCTACTGCCAGTCTGATTGTCCTCCTGGTTGCTGTTTTCTGATGCAGCTGTAACCAAGGCTGCAATCAGGTCTGCCTTAGTCAGGTTTCCATGCACCAGTCACCCCTAGCCTGGCACATCTCTGCCAGCTGGCTCCTTGTCAGCTTTCCATACTCCTTTGCTGACATGCTGCCTGCTCACCCTGACCAACTAAGCTAACAAAAGAAATAAAACAATTGTGATCTGAACTTTGAGTATTCACTCCATGGCTGACTTAGACTACAAAACACCCTCAGAGCTCACTGTACACAAGCTACAGGAATTCACTCTAACCACACCTCTACAAGCCAATTAGTATTTGCCAATCAATTAATATGTGGTGTGGATATCCCACCACTGCCAAACAATTAATATGTGATGCCCATGCCCTGGCCCAGCAATCAACCAGCCTCAAGCCTCACCACTAACACCAGTGAGGGGTGTCTTATATAGGAGGAAAGGATAACAAATACACACAGTAAAGTGCAATTTCCCTTAAGAGCACACAGAGCTCACAGTCAGTCCAGGGCTGGTCGCTCCCTTGCTCTCCAGGTCCCCAATAAGACTCCCCACTGGCACAGCTATAGGGTCCAGATCTCAGCCTAGTGGTCAAGCTAACACCTCCAGCACCCTCTCTGCCAACCAGTGCTTCATGTCTCTGCCCAAGTAGCTGACACACACACACGCACACACACACACACACACACACACACACACACACACTTTGAGAAGAGTGTATACAACCACACAGACACTCCTGGGGAAGGCACAGGTTCTCCAGCTGTGCCCCTTTTTCCCAGACTATACAGTAGTACCAGCTGCTACGACCCACTAATATTAAGCAGCTATTCAAAGGCCCTTAAAAGGGTGCCCAATTATTACTGTGCAATATTATTATCCAATTGGTAGTATAGCCCAGGGCTAAAGCTATTGAAGTGGCTTTGTACGATTTTACCAAAGGCATGCAAGCACTCTAAAGAGCTTAAATTATCTCTACAAAAATAGCCACAGTTGAAAGGGTATAAAAATATTTAATAACAAATAGCCAAAACACAAGACAATACTTTTACTACATACTGCTAGTCAAGAGTTCAGAGATCACAGAGAAATACTTAAAATAATTCAGTAGTACAGTTCTGACATCACAGAAAAACACTTAATCTTTTTAGTTTATAGCTATTTCTAAGAGAAAACACAAGTCTAAGATAAACTTACATATAGAGGAAGACAGTGTTGGAGAGTTGGATGGTCAAGACAAAATGCTTAATGCTCTCTCATTCTCTCTGTTTTTAAAATCACATTACTGGCTCACATTACATCATTCTTCACACTTTCCTGGGATTCCCAGGCTAACAGGCTACATTCTTTAGTAAGCTCACACCAGGTCAGGAAGCAAAGCCATTAAGGACATTTATGCATGCAAATTCTGGCCATTAACTCTAGCCTTAAAACAATAACAAGAATTCCTTCATCTAGACCAGCCGGAGCCATGTTTACATCAAAGAGTCACAACATGCTTTACTTGGTCAGCAGAGTGCACTGTTGCTACATTTTTTCAGTTCCACATGTAACACTATTTTTACCATTTAAGACAACAAGCCAGTGGTTTACATTAATATGTACAGATGACAGAATTATCTACAAAATTCCATCTGGCTAGGCTGGCAGCCTTCACCTATCTTTACCCAATCTTCACACTGCCATAGGTATGAATGAGCAAACACAGTCAAAATATGGTGTTCACATTTTCCTCCTAGAGAATAAATGAACAAGATAGAGACATTCTTTGAATCAGTCTGTTGACTTAATTTGGAGCTGCTGTCATTTCTGAGATAATTTGGTTAATTAGCAGTAACCACACCTCTTGACTATAGTATTAACATGCAGCATCCTCCAGTGAGTCCACTCTTTATGCTACTGTCACCATTATGGGAAAATTGTGGTGGGATAGTGGTCTCTGAATCAGAATGGCTTACCACAATCTATGAATCTTCTGAGTTAATTAAGGTTCCTACATTATGATAAGCCTTTCTGATTCCAAGGAAATTTCTGTAAACTCTTACATTTTATTCTTAGCAATATACATCAAACTACTTACATTAGTAACTATAATTCCAGACACATTAAAGCCACTGTATTATGCAGCTCCATGCAGTAACTTTGACACACATTATAAGTCAAAATAGTGAGTGTAAGGGAGAAATGTGGATTGTGAAAAATCACTGCACTCCATTTACTGCACTTTTGCACGGGGGCATGATATACATATATATATATATATATATATATATATATATATATATATATATATATGTATATTAACTTCAGTGTCACTGTACCTTGGAGAAAGAAGAATACTTTGGGGTACTGCACTCTCAAACTTACAATGTAGTAAGTCTGTTCTGCACATTTGGCCTTCCCCTTCTAGGACTTAAATTTATGAGTCCAAGAATTCCAAATGACTTCTGTGTCATGAACTAGGTATATACAGCTGACATTCTGCCTTAAATGTATTCATGCTAGTTATGTAATTTTTCATTGGTATCCATATTGGCATTGTCCTTAGTGTACTAGTGCATACAAGGACGGAAGATACCAAAAGACCCACTTAAAATAATTGACATAAAGCAAATCCACCTGCTCCCATGAGAGCCATTGTCTGACTTTAAGAAATCACATATGTCTAGATTTTCACAGATTTTTGCCTCATATTTTTTGTCTGCTCCTCATAAAGTTTATTTTTCTCTGGCAAATCATTGAGGATCAAGGTAATTAAATAATGGCATATGTTTGAGTTTTAGACTTCATATCCTTCAGAAAATGCATGCTAACAGAAATTGTTTTATTCTAGCAACTTTCTAAGTTTATAAGAGCAATATTTAAAATATTTTCCTCTTTTTTGGCCATTTGTCCCCTCATTATTTTAGACTTCATCAAGATTTCTTGTGCTAAGAGGTTTGAGATGCATGCTCACAGCCTAGGAGGAACTGGCCGAAAACTTGAATATAAGTGCCACCATTCCAATCTTCTTGGGGACGCACTTGTCATGGTTAGTCAGGTTTTAATTCACCAGGCTTAGATATCCCAAAGGAAGTATGAGTTCTTCTCCCAGGAGATCTTTGTAGAAGTATATCAATCAGTTACACTCTTCTATGCATATACTGAGGAGGCTAGGCAGTCCAGCATACTGATTCACAAAGGC
>NC_056731.1:1656504982-1656749982 GCF_019279795.1 Protopterus annectens | reverse complement strand
GGAGGTGTACATCTGTGGGGGTTGGCTGGTCAGCCCACTGCCGTCTGTGTATCTCTATGCTTTAATGCACTAGTTATTATAAGAAACATACAAAAAAAATCATAAGATTATGGAGTTGAGCATTGCAGAAATTAACAATACTTACTCAAATTGTTTATGACAAGCTAAAAATGAGAGAAATTAACAAAATGCTGATTTTACCTCATTGGTTCAATTTAAAGGAACAGTGAAACAACTTCTGTAACTCTACTGAAAGCATTAAAACAACAGCATGCCAAGCTGAATAAAGAATACAATTTCAATGGGATCATGTAAAGCAAATGAAATGCTCTTACACTGCCTAAAGGCATCAGCTCACATGTGCTTTGAGAACTTGCTGATACTTCAGCTTCAACAAATTTGCCATTTGTTAAAAAGAAGCAACTGTCAAGAGCACTTTTCATGGCATTCTTGTTACATGTTGTGCTCCCATATGTGCCACAAATCTTTTGATTTGTATATTTATTTTCTAAACTTTTGCATCCCTGCATTCAGTAAGCCAGACAATTGCAAACTGCTTTTACTAGAGGGAAATATTTCTCCAAAGACTAATTAAAAATCAAGGTGATAGCTGTCTGCATTTCTTAGTTAACATCTAGTGGAGGCTTGATGACATTTTTTATGTAAAAAGTAATATATTAAAAAGCAGAAAAAATAATGCAAACATAACAGTTCTTTATTAAGTAAACAAAATGCAAAGGGCTTTAAAAACTGCAAAGGGATGAAGCACAAACAGGAAAAATGGGAAGAATCAGATAAGTTGATTCAGTAATGGTTACAGAAATCCCGGGGTGGCTGACAAAGTTAAATGTAAGTTTTTTTTTTTTTTTTTTTTTTTTTTGAGTATTGGCATCTGAAGCATACGTCTTCAGACACCCTGATTACTCTGCTGTTATCATTCCTAGCATGAAATTGCTTCTTATGTAACTCAGCTATAAAATGAGAAGCATTTTCTTTTATAAAACACACGGAAAGACAGACAAATCAACTTTTAATTTTTCTCTACCAATCTCCAACAGATGTTGGTGAAGCTCCATTTTTCATAAAATATCCTTCACTAGCCTGGCAGACACATATGCCTGTAATGGGCAGTTTGAGTTGATCACTCTACCATTTATGCAGTGATTTTTTTTCTCATCTGTGCCAGCCTTTCATCATATATTTTTCCTGGATATGTCTCTTCCATCCCATTTCTATTCCATTCCTTTTTCTTGTTTAACTTTCTCTTCAGCATGTCACAGTTTTCTATCAGATTTATTGAGGTATTCAAATGAGTTCTCTTTGGAAATTCTTCCTCACTTGAACTTTGTTGTGGTCTTGACTTAATTTTCCTTTCAATGCTTTGAATACTCTCATTTTTTTTCCCTTAAGGGAAGGGTAACCTTCCAGAGTTTTTCAATGGCACAACCTCCAGAAATGACCCATTGTCATACCTCATTTAATGTAGTCTGACATCCTTAAAGTATATCATTTTTATGTCTTGTTATTCTTTTTAAAACATTTTAGTAAGTATCAATATGCTTTAATATTCCTTGTCAGTTAATGACAAACATCTCATAGTGCAGTCCCCCTAGGATTCATACAAACCATGTTCATAAAACTTTAAATATACTAGGGGTGGAACTCTTATATGTAGCATACATTTTACATTTGCTAGCACCTCTAAAAGTATTTATTTTGTTCCAGACTCAGTGTCCCTGCTACCCTCTTAGAAATACCACTAAACCTTTTTCCTAGGATAGACACACACTACATATTCTGTTTTGCAGACCTTAGAGAGGGTATAATAATGCTACAAAGGGTTGATATGGCATTAGGGGTATAACTCATATATATTGTACTATCTAAGAGGATCACTCTAAGCAAGGAATGCTGCACATCATTGCAGAAATTCATCTGTCAAACCTTCTAAAAGTACTTTGCCAGCAGCAGCAGCAGTACCCCTCTCTATTTCTGCACTGGCTGAGAAAAGCAACAAGGATGAAACCCCAGTCCACTGTACAGAGACCATCATCAACCTGAACAAGATACACAGGACAAGACCACAGAAGGTACCTGGCAAACCTTTTGAAATTATGTGTGTAGCAACAGTACCACTGTACACTGAATAAACAGGACTTATAACCCCATCAGATGGGAAGGTACACCAAACAACTCCTGAGACAATCATGTTTCAGCCCTTAAAGAATTATTTGTGAAGAAATAGTACCTCATGTTAAGACCTATATCTAATCATCCACTTTCATATAGTAGACAGTGTTCACATTCCCCACCTGTATATCACCTGTCTCACTATGACCATTGGAACCTCTAGGTTAAACACCTTTTATCTGTGAATACTTCCTTTATTACCTGTTGTTTTTTTTTTTTTTCATTAATCAGACTGGGTGCATAACACTTTGTGCCACTGGCCAGCTTTCTTGGTTGACACATGTTCACTAGCTCCAAGTATCATTTAAAAAAAAAAAATGATGACATAGCATGGCATGAAGAGAGGACACATTTTGAAATGATATCTTGTCTTCCTTGGTCAAGTTTATACAATAAGTCTCTATGGCTGTCTCTTTCTCTGAAAGAAGGATGTGCCTACATGTTTTGACTTCTCATAGTCTCTGGTTTCTGGCTTCGGGCAAAGCCATTATGAGCTTACTATATCTTTTGTGTATTTCTTATTACATAACTCAAGTTTGGGTTATTCGTGTGTGTGTGTGTGTGTGTGTGTGTGTGTGTGTGTGTGTGTGTGTGTGTGTGTGTGTGTGAAAACTGCCTCTAAATGACTGTCTTAAGTGCTAGCATTGCTTTTACATGTAGTCCAGTACAACACTCCTCAGAAATACACCTATCTGAAGCTTAATTTCCTGTCTTTTGTATCAATTGGTTAAATGACATGTCTGTTTAGGGAAAGTAAAGAGAGTAGGGATACACATGTTCAGGTAGTAGCAATGTATAAGGGGTCATTAAGGTGTAGACAGGAATATCAGAACCTAAGAAATGATTTCACATTTGGCTAAACGTCATTCTCCAGTACAATATGCTGCTGTTGCTTGTCACGTTATTTACTGTAAGGGGTGTCAGTGTTAGTTTATAACAGCCTGCTACTACACTGCACTTGAGACTCTTTACTAATTTGCCAATGTATGTTAAAATCCCCAAAGGTGACAAGCTCTCTTTCAAGTTAGGACATCTATATTTTTGTGAAATAATTTACTTCTGTCTCTAAAGCTCATTTTCAGTTCCTGCCTTGCAGTAGTAAAACTAACAGCTATTATCTAGACTTTGATTAGAACTTATACACCAAACCATGAAAGAGTAACATTTTTAGGATTGTGTACTGTCAATGTCTACAAATTATTGCAACTTATTTGCCTCCTTCTGTATGAATTCTGATTCAAACCATTTCTCTACATATGACCACATGAGACTGTATGTCAGTAATCTTTGAAGCCAAAACTTGGGAACTAAAACTATAATGTTACTGTCTCATTTTCCAAGATTATCCTTTATTTTATAAAGAGGATCTTAGTATGACTAATTCTTTATGCATTATATAGGTCCGTAGGTTCATAGGTTGGTACTAGGCTATCGGCCCTAGGGCCTATACAAGCCTAGCCATAACAATTCCCTGGCTATTTCTTCCCACAATATTTACTTCCCTGGAGCATATAAGACAGGTGTACAGTGCAGCCTATGTCTACATTTTTCCCTGAATCCTCTCTATCAACCCTCCATTCTAGCTTCACTCATTCCTCCCCTTAAGGAAACAGCCAACTGGCCTGGTTGTTCTCCTCATTGGGAGTGGAGTGGAATAAAGTGTTGAGAATGGTGCTACCATCTTGGTGGAAGTTAAGGATTTTACATTTATATCCCTAGGCACTCCTGTCATGGCTGTGAATTCCCATAAATTCTTCCCACAAGGTAACCAAGCATGTTTCCATGCCTACAGTACCTGCATCTCTAGTGCTATGTGCTTCTTATGCAAGCATGGCCATGACAGACCCAAGCCATGAACCAACATAGCATCTCTCCCAGATGAAATTGGGCCATCCAAAACAAAGTCAGACCTTTGTCCCTCAGATCAGAGAGTTATGTATCATTAACTATACCTGAAAGTCGATGATTTTATTAAAGATGGAGATATGTATATTAATTCCTGATTTAGCTTGTCAGTACGTACAGTGTAAAAGTACATTTCATATTTGTCTTTGGTATAACTCCATTTGCAAAGCGTATCAGAGAGTCATCACTCACTCAGTGGGGGGGGGTGGCTTTATGGAGTTAAGGAGATGAATGTGGATATTTTTCTTGAAACTGTTTTGAGTTTGGACCTCTATTCCAATGGGGACCCTGGAGTAAGGAAAGCTAACAGCAGAGCTACAAGCGTCTTTTGCAGCTTATCCCACAATAATCACTTTAACTGGTACAATAAGTACTTTAACTGATTCACTGAAAGGCTAATTAAAATCTGTAGTTCACCTCCATGGGCAGCCTGGATTTCAGATGTAAGCCATATTTTAAAGGTAATTTTTTTCTGAAATCCACAACACTGAACACTAGCCCCACTGCACAATGATCTGTATCTCTTACACTGCCTGTTGATTAGTTGCTTACTGTCTTGCATTTGTTTTGGAATAAATGCAACAAATATGCTGATGCAACACAGTTTCTCTTTTATGTGATACACCTTCAGCAGGATGTGGAAGCAGAACTGCAGTTCAAATGCATAAATAAGTAAAAGGATTCACAAGCTGGTGAGCGGAAAAATTAATATACATTCATTGTCTGAAAAGACAACTCAATATTCCTACATCTAGAAGTTCAATACATAACCTGCTCTTTCATGATTTTGGGTGTAGTTCCTATTGAATTCATAGGCTTTAATATTGGTTATGATTTCTGTAATTATTCTTCCCACTGGCTTTTCTTTGAATAATATCACACTTGCTAAATAATATGTAGAAACTGTAAGAAAACAGAACAAAAGGATGAATTTCAAAAATTATATACAGAGCGACACATATATAGATATATCTATATATATGTATATATATGTTTGTGTTTGTAGATAGGTATAAATAGCTAGACACACATACACACACACACACACACACACACACACACACACACACACACACACACACACACACACACACACATATATGTGATTGCCTCATGACTCAGCAAACTGATAAATGAGTGAACACAAAAGGGGAGCTTTGTAGATTGAATCTAAAAATAAAATAGACAAAAAAAGCATAACATTTTTTTTTTGGGGGGGGGCACTCTGCACCTCCCACAATTCCCTGCACATTATATATACCTGCTCCAATATCGCACAACAGCAGGCTAAAGTCAAATTCCCAGACCCTGCTCTACTACGATCTTAGATATAAAGCAGTTAAAAGGCTAAAAAACAAGCCTGTGTGTTTCATCATACATTCATTACATTAAACATTTGAGTAAGAAGATTGTATTGTTGAATTGCTCTTTCATTGCAGGATGCTGACATTTGTTTTAAAGGATTGCTACACAATGGCTCGCCCCTGCAAAAGCTTTGTTTCTTCTTTTTTTTTTTTTTTTTTTTTTGATTGATCAAGTTTTGACCATTTGTGGTCAGTGTAGTGTATGCCAATTTAGTGAGTCAGTGAAACAGTGAGATTTAATTATATATATATATATATATATATATATATATAGAGAGAGAGAGAGAGAGAGATGGATAGATATAGATACATTTCTACATTTGTAAGCCCTAGAAGAGAAAAGACAGGTACAGTCAAGTTCTAAAAAAAGAAATTGGATTATGTGACTTATGTTTCAGAAAAAATAAAAAGAACAGTATGTACATAACAGGGTTGAATTCGCACAGCTCTTGCAGGGTACAGACTGTCTTATAACAAAAAAGAAAGTTATGGCTGCAGGTCTCTCACAAGTCCCAAGGAAAGTCCAAGGATGACAGCTTCTCCCAGGGCCTACTTTCAACTACAAAACAAGTACTTCCACAATGTCTAATCCTCAGGTTATGCCCCACAAATTATCTAGACCCTCTCTCATTTAATGGTTCCAATTCTACCATTCATATACTTCTGTAAGGAAATAATTTTCTCAGTTTAACTTTCCAATCAACACTATAGTAATGGAATTATGAGTTTGTGATTTAGCTCATTAATGTGAGAATAAAAGACAATTTCAGTGCCTTTGAGAGATATGTTACCTATGACAATTAAACTCAGGTTGACTGGGCTAAATTATTTTCTTTAAAACTTACAGGAGAAGCACTTAAGACCTATACAGACATAGTAGGTAGTAATTATGTGGATTGAATAAGTATGGGGAAAACTACTAGCTAGGACTGGCATTTCTTCTGAAGTACAAGCAATTACATTTTATAGCTGGGTATTTAATGTGAGTAAAACTGAAAGAATAAAATTTCCAATCTAAAGTATATTTTAGATTCAGAGGTAAATACTAGGCATTAAGCTGCCAGACTATTAAAACCTTGTAAAACACAGAAGGACCAAACGGCTGTAGAGTCTGCACACTGAATTTATTTACGAACAAAATAAAAGTTGACGGGAATAAAACTTTAAGCGCTTTTCGTCTGCACACAGGCAAACTTCTTCAGAAGTAAAAAATTGAATCAATTAAGCATACTTAAATAAGATCACTATTACAAAGTGCGGGAAACTGTCATGTTAATTGATTAATAAGTCATAGGTTCATAGGTTCATAGGTTCATACTAGGCTATCTACCCTGTTGCAATTATAAGCCTAGCCTGATTCTGTATGGCTTACGCCACCCCTTGATTTGAGTATACTGTGCCCTTTTTAAGGTTTAGTTTACTGAGCCTCTGTCTAATAGTGACACGGGAGTAATCCCTGGGACAAACCTACGATCCCCCATCCACTTATTGAGATTCTTCTTGAAGAGATTCAGTGAGGTGCTCTGCCTCACATGAACTGGAATTCTATTCCATAGCAAAGGGAGCCTCTGGGTTATGAACCTGTCCCTCCAGCAAGTTCTATTTATTTCTGTGCTGAGGTTCAAGTCCCTCGAGCGTGTGGCTCTTAGGGATTTAG
The DNA here is from genome assembly GCF_019279795.1 of Protopterus annectens. Classification (NCBI taxonomy): domain Eukaryota; kingdom Metazoa; phylum Chordata; order Ceratodontiformes; family Protopteridae; genus Protopterus; species Protopterus annectens. Next base: position 1,656,742,866 of record NC_056731.1, on the reverse strand, counting down.
ATTTACTGAGGTGGAGCATGTCCATTAATTCTGGATTTGACATAGCTTTGTATGTCAGGCATAGATTGCCTCAAAGTAGGCGGTATGCAACTGAGTAGAGCTGGAGTTTTTTTAACCGAGCAGCATATGGCATCTGTTTGAGACCCTTGATCCTCTTGGTGAGATACTTTTGGGGTCTTTCTAGTTGCTGCAGGTGTCGGGTAAGGTACATCCCAAAAGGGGCATTGTATTCTATGATGGGCCTGATGAGGGATGAATAAAGGGGCACGATTACCTCTCTTGATCTAGATGTGAAACCCTTCGTGATGAGGTGGGCTATGTAGAAGGTCTTTCTAACCACTTTGACAATGTGGTTTTCAAAGGAGAGATTGCTATCAACTTGGGTCCCCAGGTCCCTAATAACTTTCTCTGTACTTAATGGGTTTCCACCTATGTGGTAATTTGTGGGCACATTGTTTTTGCCAAAGGGTATGACTATACATATTTTGGCATTTAACTTTAAACCATGGTGCTGGCACCAGTTATCTGTCTCTGTGAGACCTTTTTGAAGGATGTTTGTGTCAGATGGAGAGTTGATTATGGTGCCCAGTTTGCAGTCGTCTGCGAACTTGGTGAGCCATAGTCCTCCCACGTTTGCCTGTACCTCGGAAAAGTATATACCGAACAAGAGTGGTCCCAGGACAGAACCCTGTGGGATGCCACTTGTGACCGGTTTCGAGTCTGACATGGTTCCAGCAACTCTCACTCTGTGGGTTCTGTCTTTGAGCCAGTTTGCGACCCATCTTGTGACATAGGGGTTTATATTTAAGCTGGATAGCTTATCTATGATGCCCGAGTGGGGTATTGTGTCAAATGCCTTTGCAAGGTCCAGATAGGCTGTGTGGACTACTCATCTATGGCTTTGGTGACTGTTTCAAAGAAGTCAACCTGGTTCAAAAGGCAGGATCTGCCCTTGACAAAGCCGAACTCGGTAGGATCTAGTGTCTGTAGGTCCCCAATGTCTTTGTTTATGAGCTCCATGATGATCCTCTCCATAGCCTTGCATACTAAGCTAGTCAGGCTTATGGGGCGATAGTTTCCAGGGTCCGTAGAGGCTCCACCTTTGTGGAGTGGGACCACTGTTGCTGTACGCCATTCTGTGGGCACATATCCTGTAGTGAGGCTGAGATTATATAGCTGTTTTATTTGAGGGATTAGTTCCTCTTGTAGTTCATGTAGGACGCAACCTGGGATGCCATCTGGTCCCATGGAAGCAGTGTTTTTTTGCTTTGGAGAGGGCAGCCTTCACCTGAGCATCTGAGATGTTTGGGAGGCAGCCCTCTGCCGGGATAGATACTTGCTCTTTTGGGGGGGGGGGTGGAAAAGTTTGCACTGAACCTGTCTGCCAGGATATTGGTGATGTCTGTGGGTTCGGTATATTTTTTGTCATTTAGAATCAACTCAGAACAAGTCTGGGAGTTGCATCCCAGGTTTCTAACATAACTGAAAAAAGCCTTATGATTGTCTTTGGTGTCCTGTGCAATTTTTCTCTCGAAGCTGGCCTTGGAGGATTTTATGAGGGATCGTAATTTTTTGCTAGTACTGATCAGAGATGCCTTCTCTATTAGGGATTTTGCTCTATCATGTAGTAGCTTCCTCCTTCTGTTGTACAGTTTATTTATGGCAGGGGTCCACCAGACTGGACGCCTGCATTTGGATGATTGGGTCTTGGTTTTGTTTGGGATAGCATGATCCATGCATTCCTGGAGATGTCCGTAGAATGCATTTATATAGGATTCTGTAGCTTGGGCTGTAGTTTCCACTAGCCCTGGGGCCTTGAAGGATTTTACTTCAGTTTTGAGAAGTGAGAAGTTCGCTTTTGAGAAGTTTTTCACTGTGGTTTTCTGGGCTGGGGGTGGGGCCGGGATGTGGACATCCAGTGAAATTAATTTATGGTCTGATCTTACCAATGAGGGATATACTTGAGGTGTGGAGCATAGAGTCCCCATGTTGGTAATGATCAGATCTAGTATGTTGTCCCCTCTTGTGGGAGTGGTGACTAGTTGTTCCATAGCATTTGAGTTTATAATTTCCAGGAATCTTTGGGCTAAGGTGCTGGGGCTTGAGTAGTGCTCCCAGTCAATGTTTGGGTAGTTGAAGTCACCCAATATAATGGTGTTCGGAGAGATCTTCATGTTCTCCAATGTTTTCAGGAAAGCCGAATGGGATTCCTGACTTTGAGAGGGTGGTCTGTAGGATGCTATAAACTGAAAAGCAGTCTTGCCCACTGTTAGTTGCACATGGATGGTCTCCGATACTTCGTGCAATGCCACTAACCTGGAGGTGTGGATATCCTTGATAAATATGGAAACTCCCCCTCCTTTTGTGGTTCGGTCCAGGTTTTGGGGATGAAAAGCGTGATACGAGGTATAGCCTGGTAGTGCTGGGGTGCTCTCTGGAGCCTTGAACCAGGTTTCTGTCACTGCACAGATATCGATGTTCTCCATACTGAGGAGAGCTTCGAGTGCGTGCATCTTGAGGTTAAGACTTCTGGCGTTTAGCAGCATTACCCTTAGTTTCTTGTTCCTTGTGCTGTCTATAGGGGTGGGTTTGACTTTTGAGCCTTGCCTAAAAAAGGCACTATGGGGCTGGCAAGAGCCTTTGCCAATATCCGAAAGCCCAGTGGTGACAGGTGCAAGCCGTCCCTAGAGAAGCAACGTGGCTTGTCGAGCATGTCATCCCAGGCTGACAGACACTGGATCCCCTTTGAATGACACCAAAATTTTAGCCAATTGTTAAAATTGATCATTTTGTCTTTGTACTGTGGCATCATTCTAGGTGAGGGTAAGATGCTGCTCAAGGTCAGGGTCATACCAGCCTGGGCTACATGATCAGAGAGCTCCTCTATGTCTCTTTTCATGTAGTCCAGGGAGGTACATCTCAGGTCATTCACACCAGCATGTACAATGACTGAGTCATATTTGTATTTGCTTTGGAGTGACCTGAGTGCTTGCGTTATGTGTCGGATCCTAGCACCCGACAGGCAGCTCACCATGACCTTCTCTTTATTCAGCCTGGTGAGCAGGACGTCAGGGTGTCTGACAACAGAGTCACCTATAACAAGAGTATCAGGTGTGTTATTCAGCCTTAAGGGCTGTGGCTGCTTGGCACACTGACTTTGTGGGTTATGTGTTGTGTGTGTTTTGTTTTGAGGTAGTGTTTGCTTGGATGTCTGCTTTGGAGGTCTCTGTTGCTTAGGTAGATTTTTATTTAGAGCCTCCGAGTATGTTTTTGTGTATTTATGTGTTTGGTTCGCTGATGTGGTGGGACTATGTGATACTGGAATTGTATTGTGTGAGGTTACCTTCTCCTCCTGACTGGTTACACCAGTTTTGAGATGAGAGAGCTCAGCCTCCAGTTTGGCTAAATAGTTGCATCTCTCACATATATTTGAACCTGTTTGGAGGAGGAGAGTGTTGTCCATGTACATGAGACAGTTGTAACATTGCCTCAAAATTCCCAGATTCACCAGCTGGACTGGAGAGGAAACCATTGACTGACCTTTGGACATGCTAGAGTAACAGGGAAACTGAATTTAAGATGGACCAATAGAGGACAGGGTAATTGTAGAGAGTATAAGAGTAAGTAGTGCTTATGGTTTAATAGTGCTAACTTGTAGGATTACTTAATTGGAACAGTGAAGGGCCTTAGAATAAGAATATGGCGTTTAAATTGAGAGATAGAGCAGTTCTAAGGGAAAAAGTGAAGAGCAGACTTTGTGGAGCCAGGAATAGTTTAAACCCAGTTAGGCGGCGCTGCCCGTTGTTGCGCTATGCTCAAAAACATACAAAACCGTGCAATAGAGGGTTTTAAGAGAGGAAGATGAAGGAGTTTTGGAATTGACCACACCTTGAACCCAAATCATAATTAAGTGCAAATTAAACTACATACACAAATTTATATAACAGGTAAATAGTATATAAACTTTTGTAAACAAAATAAAAGTGTTCTATATAATACCTTACTAAATTCTACTTCTAATAATACCGAAACACACAATAATTTACAAAATATATTTACCAGGAAAAATCTATCTTTGTAAACTTTTAAGCTTTATAACATGACAGTTTCCCCGCACTTTTTAATAATGATCTTATTTAAGTATGCTTAATTGATTCCATTTTTTTACTTCTGAAGAAGTTTGCCTGTGTGCAGACGAAAAGCGCTTAAAGTTTTATTCTCGTCGACTTTTATTTTGTTCGTAAATAAATTCAGTGTGCAGACTCTACAGCCATTTGGTCCTTCTCTGGTTTACAAAGTTTTTGTACCTTGGATTTACTAGTTGGTTATGGCGTCTGACCCAACGGCTTCCCAGAGCCTGTTTACAAAAGAAGAACAGATTGCTAATATGAATTTACCAGATGATGATGCAAATCCTTCATCTACGTTGAGCCCGGTATCGTCAGGATTGGCTTTTAATAATAACATTTTATCAGCATTATTCAGTAAAATTGAGTCTATTTGTTACAGGTTCGATCAGCTTGATAAAAATCAACAGCAGCTTAAGCAACTAATCCCTTTGGATGTGAATGGTACTACTACACGTGTGCGGGTAACTGGTGAACAGTCAACTAATACACATGAAATAGTGGTTCCGGTGACTACAGCTGAAATTGGTGATGCGTTAGCGTTGGGAGTTAGACAGCAGGTGGTTGTTGCTGACGGAGATCGAACGGACACTACAACACCACCTCTTGCTCAAAGACCGGTGGATTCAGTAGGGGCAATGAGTGGTTTTCGTGGTAATCAGCCATCTAAAGAGCTACTGCTTTCACAAGGGCAGACTTCTTTAAATGATAATGGAGTAGCCCATGGCCATGTGTTACCTCAGCACATTTCTACTTCTATTATGTGTCAAGATACGGATGGAAATGTATGTTCTATAGCAGCGTAGTTGGTGAACAGTTTTTCTTTTTCTACAGAGCAGTCAGCACCTAATATGAATTTTCAGCAAACAAGAGGTAATAACTCTGATTCTCCTGATATTGTTGCCAACTTAAAACTTTTGGATACTCATTTATTAAAGTTAAAAAATAACTCCACTCGAAATCTCATATTTTAAAGAATGTTTAAAACAAAAAATTGTGCCGAAAGGCTTGCATAGGGTTCAGTACCAGACTGGTCTTATTAAAGATTCATTGTTTCATACAGAACTGGTTAGCTTTTTGATAAGCAAGGTTTCGAGCTTATCGAATTAATGATTAAACACTATTCTCTTTTTGTGGATAGTATTTCTAAATCAATTAGTGAGCTGGACATTAAAGTTCACGATGAATTAGAATTAAATTTGAGTACAGTAGAATTTTTGACAGTATCAATTTACATATGAATAAGCTTAAAGGTAACAAAATTAAAAAATTATACCGGCACTGTAAAGCTTATAGTCAAGGTACTGCCTATCCACCTCCCTCGTCAGCTCAACTTTGGCGTTTCGGCCAAATGGGCAATAATCAGTATGGTGGTGACCATCAATATATTAATGGCTCGATTGAACATCAGCCAATTCAACCTGCTGACCGTGCATTAGCCAGTAACAACCATAATATTGGTAGGATGGACGAATTGGACAACTTTGGTTCCACCAGTACGGAAAGTACGAATCAGGCTGAAATTCAGAGAAGTGAGAGGCTACAGAATGCCCCTCAGGTCAATTATAATTATAATAAAAGGCATTTCAACCAGAATGGTCATCAACAGCAGGATTTTCGGAAGGACAATGGTTTAGGAGCCAAGCCAAAACACCAGAGATTTGCCATGGGGAGCAGGAGTGCACAAAGTTACAACATGGAGTGGAATTAACATTAGAGGAAGAACCCTTGGGTGAGGTAACACCATCCTCACTATGAGTTTCTTCCTTTATTATAGATGTTAGTAAAAATGAGGAAAATGTTCATGATGAAATTTTCAACCATTCTTTGCCCCCTGTGTTGTGTCCCTTTGATTCTCAACAACATCTGGAATGACCTAAGGTTATTGCCAATAAAGAAGATGACTTTAAAGTATATCATTTTTTGGCCAGTGAAGTTTCTTTGGACATGGTAGAATTCCTGGCTAAAGGTCATGCATATGTTCCACAGCATCGGATGGACATTGCTAAAACTATTTTAGAACTCAAGACTTTTACAAGGAAATTGAATTTCTGGTTATATTTTACGAATTCAGTAGATGAAGCATGTGACAATGTTTTCAGTACTCCAAGTACCTTTAATTCCCCGTTGCACCCATTGCTTCAAATTTTTGAACAACTGTGTGAGTTGGATTTCAGACACATGGTCAATTGTCGGGTTAAGCCTAGTCACGATGATGATAAACATTTTAATGAGAATGATCTTTTGAAATATATTCAATCTCAGGACATATGTGTCTGTAAATCTGACAAAGGGGGTGGTCTTGTAGTTTTTGATCAAGCCGATTACATTGACCACATGTATAGTTTGTTAAGTAGTGATACTTACCAGGAGAGTTCTAGGTCGGAAGCAAATAAAGCTTACAATTTGATTAAAATATGCTTAAATGATTTGTTTATTGAGGGACGTGTGGAGCAAGTAGTACTTAATTATATGATCACTTTATTCCCAAAATATCCATCCTTGTTCAGAATCCCTAAAATTCACAAGGACTTAAATGACCCACCCATGAGACCATTAGTTGATAGTAGAGGGTCTCCAACATATGCATGTTCAAAAGTTATTGACTCTATGTTGCAGAAATTTGCAGTTTTAGAAACACAAATATGTAAAGATTCTTGGTCTTTCTTGGCAAGTTTGAATAATTTAGAGTATAAAAATGAGATTAATTTTTTAACGATCGATGTCAAAGACCTATATACATGCATTCCCCATCAGGTCAGTATTGAGTGAGTTGCAGTGATAATGCGTAAACATGGAGCTCCAAATAATGATATAGCCTTGGTAATGGAACTGTTGGCCCTTACTCTGACTAATAATTACTTTATATTTAATAACAGGTTCTATCTACAGAAAGTAGGGCTAGCAATGGGCTCTCTTTGCGGAGCCAGTGTGGCCAATTTGGTCATGGCCCGCTGGGAATCAAATTATCTATTTATGGATGCGAGTGAGTCAGAGTGTATATTATATTACACTACATTTTTAGACAATATTTTTGTCTTAATTAATGGTGACGAACATAGAGCAAATGATTTAGTGAATAAGTTTAATTCTACAATGGATTTCCTACAGTTTACGTAGAATTTTAATACTGAGGCTATATCTTACTTGGATATTTGGTTGGTAAAGAATAGAGAGTTAAGTAGTTTCACAGCCCAAATTTTTAGGAAAATAACATATTCAAATTAATTTCTCCATTTTTCAAGTTGCCACCCCTTCCATCAAAAAAGATCAGTGGTTAAGGGCCAGTTGGTGAGAGCCTCACATATTTCCAGCTTGGATGTTGATTTCAGTAAAGAATGTTTATTCTTGAAGCAAATGTTTATGCACCATGGTTACCCTGAATACTTATTGGATTCCCTAATAGAGGAAGTTACGTTTAAAAGAGAAAGGTCATTGTTGAAACCAATATTAACTTTGATATCTCCATCTGAGACTGTCAGTACTACATTGGAATTGGCACTAACTGATTTTTCTATTAGGCAGCCAGTACAGGAAGAGCAACACTCCCAATGTAGTTTCATTACAACTTTTAATGTTCAAAGTAACCTTATAGTTAAAATAGTATGTAAGAACTGGGATTTGTTCAGATCTAATCATGAGTTGTTTGAACGGTTGGGGAGTAAACCTTCAATAGTATTCAAGAGAGGGAGCAATTTGAAAAATCTTTTGGAGAGGCATCATACAAAGGTGCTCAGAATCACAGGAATGTTTAAGTGTGAGAATTGTAATTATTGCAAACATATTGATGTGACCAATTCATTCGAAAGCAATGGGCAACATTTTAAACTAAAATCAAAGTACAATTGTAACACTAAATTCATTGTCTATTTGGCAGGTTGTGTAGTCTGTCCCACATTTTATGTGGGTAAAATGGAACGGAGGTTCCGTGAAAGAATATACAAACACCTTTATGCTATTGGTCACAATAAAACCGATAATGCTTTAGCGAAACATGTTCATTTGAATGTACAGCATCGGTTTACATTTTTGGTTATTGATCATTTCACAAATGATATCAGGGGTGGTCCGGCATCCTTTAAATTGGAAGAATTGGAATTATTATGGCAGTTATAACTAAATGCGTTTAACTATCCTGGTTTAAACAAATCATGTTCCGTTATGAGCATTTTAAAGCTTAAAAGTTTACAAAGATAGATTTTTCCTGGCAAATATATTTTATAAATTATTGTGTGTTTCGGTATTATCCGCGGTGGTGGTGCTGCGGTAGCATTGCCACCTCACAGTAAGACACTGTCCGGTTCGATTCTCAGCTAGAACATCTTCTGCATGGAGATATGCATGAATGGGTGTACTTTTGTTGAAGGTTGTGCATCAGGGCTGGCAACTCAGCATGTAAAAATTACCTGCCAATCATTAGCGGACCGGAGTTCCACTGTGGCGACCCTTAACCGGGAAAAGCCGAAAGACACATTGTGTGTTTCAGTATTATTAGAAGTAGAATTTAGTAAGGTATTATATAGAATACATTTATTTTGTTTACAAAAGTTTATATACTATTTACCTAACTGTTATATAAATTTGTGTATGTAGTTTAATTTGCACTTAACAATTGTGATTTGGATTCAAGGTGTGGTTGACTTATTAATCAATTAACATAACAGTTTCCCGCACTTTTTAATAGTGATCTTATTTAAGTATGCTTAATTGATTCCATTTTTTACTTCTGAAGAAGTTTGCCTGTGTGCAGACAAAAAGTGCTTAAAGTTTTATTCTCATCGACTTTTATTTTTGTTCGTAAATAAATTCAGTGTGCAGACTCTACAGACTATTAAAACCTAGCCAATAACCAGAAGTCAGAATCAAACCCTGTAAAGACATTAACCATTATGCCACCACCCCATCTTATACTTACAGTATGATCAGAACCAAAACAGAACAGCAGAGGTGAAATGATAGAGATTTCAGAAGTAGATAGTTTCAAATGGGCACTCGCAAGTAATTATTTTAAAATGGGTTTTTCAGATTAAGCCTAACAGTACCGATAAATTTGTTGACTTAATTAAAAAGTTACTAGTTAATGAAACACTGTTTAATACCTAGCAGCCTAAGCCTGTAACAAAGAATGTATAAATGTCTGTAAGCACACAAAAATAGCAGCTTAAATAGTACATTTTATATGTAGTAAGAAGAGGCATATTTCTAAACATTGTTTAACTAGTAAGGGAAATGTTATGTCTAACAAATTTAATCTCTGCCCAACATGCCCGTGAAGAAAATCTAACAATGGCATGTGAAAAAGTAATTGTTAGAGTTTTAGAATCAGCATACTGTCCCTGTAGTACTATCAAGTTAGCCAAATGTACAGTATGAGTGGATGCAAAGGTATTAAGATGGTACTGGATTCTGGGAACACAATCATATTTAAGAAGGAGCTACAGTACCAGGAGTACTACTCACAGCTAAAGATGCTCTCACCAAACAAAGAAAAAAGTAGTTGTAAAAATGCAAGAGCAGTCACCACGAAGGTATCAATAGAACACAAAATACAGCTGGTCTCAAGCAAAGTCCAATGGCAGTCGTTTAAGAAGATAGCAAAAACGTTTATTCGAGAAAATAAAATGAGCGCTTTCGCATAGCCAAGCTATGCTTCTTCAGATATTAATTCAAAATAAAATATCAGGTGTTTATATACAACTTTTGGCGGGCTCATTAAGTCATTGAATATGCATATTCCAACAAATCAACTAACAATCAGTAGTCATAGAAACAAAACACAAAGAACACAATTTAAAAAGCACTATTTAGACTACACAATTTAAAAAGTACATCAAATAAAACTGTTCGTATAGCTTGTGTACATCATACTAAAATCATCGATTTTATATCTAACTATATTTAAGAAGGAGCCAAATGTCTGTGAACATAAAGCATACGCAAAGAAGGTGGAGGTAATATGTCTTCATTGAAGTAGAAAATAGTGTCCTGTTACACATGCAAAAATGCAAACTGTTGTTAAAATACTACATTCTCTAAACTTGGCACTCAGCAATGTCAGTGGTGCAATGGGTAGAACACTCATTTTTGGTGCTGGGAGACCAGAAGACTGTAGGTTTTATTCCCACTCCAGGTGATTGGATTACTGTCACTGCAATGCAGCGCTGGGTGGGGGTTGCTACACCCTTGAGTTTAAACCAATCTCCTATCTGCCTGAGTTGATGGCAGCTCAGGTGGTTGTAAAAGATCCCACAACCATATGAAAAAGAGAAGAAGTGCCTTAATGTCGTGTCCTCGATGTAGAAATATCATCTTAGGTCTTCCCTGAAAAGAGTCCACTTGGCTACTGTGAGTAAACTGGTCAACAGAGGATAAAAAAATAAATAATTTAAAATATGGAATGACACTTGGCCAAGATTTCTCTGTTAAACCACTGATAAAGTAACAGGGGTGAGGAACCACAGTTAGATTTTCTGTGACCTAAATATACCTCTAGTAAGGATGGAAGGGCAGAAGCAACCTGACACACTACTAAGAACACAAATCTCTAAGTATACTGCTCATACAAATGAGCGACAACAGCAAGCTGACAAATTGTTAAACATGCATAGTTACAATAAAGAACAAGGGATAAGTGTAAGAACTTCCAAATGGGCTAAAGTTTGACTTTGACTGGAAGGGGTAGAAGAATTTACATATTATAAAAAATTGTTACTGAGTTTTATGACAAAACTCCATATGCCAGACTAATGAAAGAAATAAGTTCAGAAAATGAAGAGATGAGCCCTTGAGCCCTTTGTGCATGATATAAAACCTTGACAAAATATTACAAACATTAAGATTATGAAGGATTTATATGTGTAGATGGACAGAGAAAGATAAACCCACAAAGAGGAAGAGAACAAGGAAAAGAGTCCTACATTTCCACTTGTAATGTCAAAACAGAGGCCTAGTCAGAAACAAAAATTCTCAGCAGCAGACACTAGGAGAAAAAGAAGTTACTGAGGCAAAACTAAGGGAATTGTCAATATCAAAAACAAAAGAAAGTAACTGGCATGAGTTGTCTTTTGTGCATGAAAGAATTAAAGAGGAAGAAGCACCTATACCTGTATTCATAGTTGAAGAGACTCCAATTTTCATTTCATGTGACTCCTCTGTTTTCATCATTCTTGACAAGCTAATTCTTTGTTTTCAGTAAGGACTACCTGATTTGTTTCTAACTTTAGAATATCTGACTAAATACTTCATCCTTAAATTTCAGGGTCTAAGTATTAGTATCACCTCAAGTGTTTGGCTATGCCCTGTTCAGATTCAGACACATTGAGCGAAATTTTTCCTAATAAAGCAAGACTAAAACAATAAGTGAGAAGGTCACTGAAAAGCTAATCAGTAAAAACAAAATGAAAACTCCAGCAAAGCTAGAACTTCCACTTCCTTCTTATGACCTCGACGACCAAACAAGTCATGGGCATTCAATATTGCCAATTAGCTGAAACACTTGATGTTCATAAGATTCATTTGCATATATCTCACGTGCCTCTGATACAAGAGGCTTGGGAGGTCACTCAATGGAAGTTCTAGCTTTGCTGGAGTTTTTCATTTTGTTTTTACTGATTGTTTTTCCAGTGACCTTCTCACTTATTGTTTTAGTTTGTTGTTTGGGATATGTTTGTAGTCACCCTAATGATAATGGACATCAGCTGGGTATAACAGATCTGTGTTTCTTATATGTAGTCAGACACTCTGTACTGCTGAGGTCATAACAAGGCTGAAATATGCAAATCCACTGCTAGTGGGGTTTGGCTTTATTGGCTTGAAATTGTCCATTAAAATGACAAAACAAGTCATGGGCATTCAGCATTGCCAATTAGCTGAAACACTTGATGTTCATAAGAGTCATTTCCATATATCTCATGTGCCTCTGATATAAGAGGTCACTCAGTGGAAGTTCTAGCTTTGCTGGAGTTTTCATTTTGTTTTTACTAATGAAGCATGACTGAAATTTCTCCAATACCTCGTTGCACACAGGACAACTAGTTTGCAGTGACAAGCACTGCCCCCAGAGTTGCAAACCAAATACTCCTGACATTGCTTAATATTCTCACTCCAGCTATCTAATCAATAAAAAAGGGTCTGTTGCCATCGATATGAACTTTCCAACTATCTCTGTTACCAGCTTGGTGGATATGGGCATCCTGAGCCAATGCAGAAATTGCCTCATGTTTACTGACAATCAGTTAATTCTAAAATAAACTGATATGTTATGTGAGAGATGTATTTATACAATGTCACTGGAGACAAAACTCTCACATAGAAGTACTCACAATGTCAATAAGGTTGTCAGTAGTACACGTGCTGTGCCCATCACACACAGTCTAAAGCAGACATATAGACCCACATATGCTGAGGCACTTAAATGTAACCTTCTTAAACATCAAAGACTTCCTAGACAAAGTACACATAACAAATACCCTCAGCAGCCCCAAATGCACTCTTTCAAAACAAAACCCACATCAACACATATAGCCACATCTCATGGAGCCTCTACCTCTAAGTCCATAAGGCAAGCCACTACACTATCCAACATTCTGGTTATTGGGGATTCCATAGCGAGACACATTGATGTCCCTCTCATCAGGCTGAGTAAGGAGAAAGTCACAGTCAGCTTATCAAGGGCTAGGATCTGCCACATTAGACACATACTCAGTTCATTGGACCACAAGTACCAGTAAAACTCAGTCATAGTCCATGTGGGAGCAAATGACTAGGGACGTACCTCCCTGAACTATATGAAGACAGGCATTGTGGAGCTCTCGGAATATGTGTCTCAGGCTGGTACGAGCAAAGCATTGAGCATCATTTTACCTTCTCCAAGGAAGTTACCACAATATGAAGAAAAGATGATTGACTTAATAATTGGCTTAGTTTCTGGTGTCATTCTAAGGGTGTGCAATATTTGTCAGCTTGGAAAGGTGATGGTCAACCGACCATGCTGCTTTGCTGTGGGTGGTCTGCATCTCTCCCCTCTAGTCTTTCGAATATTAGCTAAAACATTGTTTTCCCCCATAAAGTAAACATAAAGTCCATGAACTGCAAAGGTGAGACTTCAGAACAGCAGCTTCAGTTTAGTAAAAAAATATACTCCAAAACAGCAACCTTAGCTTAATAAGGTGTATACTCAAATTTCTCCAACCACAGAACAAAGATCTGGATTCCACTCGACTGCAACACAGTTTTATTGGTACACAAGCGCTTTCACAAACAGCTTCTTCAGGTGTATAACAACCATTAAAATACACACACCTTATATAACACTTAAAGTCAGTCACATGACTCTGCTTAACCATTTTAAAGGCATATATACACATTCTAAGTGTTACTTTCTTGATCCACTCTTACAAATTCTAAACTTATATAGTATAAAAAAATATAAAAAATATATGTTAAAAGCATACGTAAAGTTCTAAAAAATTCAACATTCACCTATTCAATGGTCTCTTTTTTAATATTGGTCTTATAGGAACAGAATCATTCAGTCCATGCCCTGAACTAGCCCTTAACCTAATAATCCATTCAGCTTCTTTTTCCTCAGTCCTTGCTTTTATATCACCTCCTCTTATATCAGTGAATGTTCTACATAAGACGACAAATTTAAAAACATGTTGTTCATTGGTAACTGACACATGCTTCACTAGTGCATTAAAACTACTTCTTTTCTTAAAGTGATATAGGTGTCCTCTTATCCTATCTTTTAAAAGACGATCTGTTTTCCCTACATAAAATTTGTGACATGCCTGGCAGATAGCCAGATATACTACAGGTGCTGTATCACATTTCACGTAGGTTCGCAGATAAAACGTCTCCCCTGTGTCAGGGTGTTTAAATTGTGAATCATTACAAATAAAACTACAAAAGTTGCACTTGCCACATGGTCTAGTGCCCTTTTCATTTTCTCTACCTTTCAGTTCTCTGTCTATACAGAGCCTTCTTTTTAAATTCTTCTTATTTTTAAAGTTAAATTGTGGCTTTGTGCCTACTAACTCTTTCATTTTACAATCTGATGTTAATATATTCCAATGTTCATTTATAATATTAGTGTACAGCCCAACATCTCCTGAATAATTTGAACACATCCTTACATTCTTGTGAGTCACTTTCTCTTTCCCATTCACTAATTGTTTTGAGAAATATGGTTTAGCCTTATTCTCTCTTTTACTCATCACATCTTCCGTGTTTTTAGTTACCATTCTGTTATCATAGCCTCTATCTAGTAATTCTTTTCCTGTCAAAATTAGTTGTTTCTCATATTCTTCAGTTTTTACACTTAATCTTGACGCCCTTAGGAACTGGTTTTGTGCTGCATTTCTGAATATAAAATTGGGATGCATACTATCTCTACTTAATAATTTGTTTGCATGGCAAGTCTTTCTGTACATTCTTGTGCTAATCTTGCCTGTACTATCTTTCTCTACATAAACATCCAAAAAACTGATACCATCAGTAGAACAATTCATGGTAAAGTTAAGAAATTCTGTAGAATTATTGTTTTCCCCCATAGTGCCTGTTTTAGGCAATGCCAAATTGAAAGTATTTCTGATATAGCAAATCAAAACATAGAAAATCTAAAGGTATTACTGCTCAGTGCTAGGACTCTAAACAAAAAAAAATCCACTCCCTAGAAGCTCTCTTCACCTTAGAGAAATGCTGATGTCTCTGCGGTCACTGAGACATGGTTTAAAGCTGTGGAGAGCACATCAACTGTGCAAGGTTATAATGCTTTCCACACATTTAGACCAGCTACTACACAGACAGGGACTAAATGTGGAGGTGTCTCTATTTACATTAAAAATAAATATACCTCAAGGATGGTCAAACAGGACAATGCACTTGAGCTGCAACATGTTCAAGTCACCATAGGGAAAAATCCAATATCACGCCTTGCCAGCTATAGGTCCTTCTCTATGATCCAGGAAACCCATACCATGTATTTAAACTTATTAGAAACACTAACCATCCAACCCAATACCATATTAATGGGCTAAACCTGGAATATTCAGCAACTACTCTAAGGCTAAACTCTTTCTATTAAGTGAGAACCTGGCAAAATTTCAAGCCCCCATAAACCCTGAGAACACTGTTGCCTATGCAGAACTGTTCACAGAAATCCTGTACAAGCATGTTAATAGCTGCATAGATGCAGCTGTACCCACTATGAAGAAGTACAGAACTAACTCAAAAACAAGTCACCCTGGTGGAATCAAAAAATCAATACACTGTATAACAGAAGGAAGAAAATTAATGCAAAAATTAGGAGATGTAACAACTGGCAGGATAAAAGCACTCATCAAACTAAACAAGCATCTCAGAGGACAAATAATGTCTACCAAAGCCAAATTTGAGGTGAATTTGGCCTCCCAGGCGAAGGACAACCACAAGGCATTCTTCAGTTATGTCCACAACCTCAAAGGCAATACACAATTGTGTGTAGAGCTCACTGTAAATGGAGTCCCGTAAACTGAGCCAGAAGATATAGCAAACCTACTGGCCATTAAATTTAGCTCCAACTTTACTCCTCTCTCCCCCTCAACCTTCCTTCAGGAAATACCATCAGTATAACTCCCCCTGTTATCACTAGGGAACAGGTTCTTAATTCTCTCTCTAAGGCCAACAACACTGCTTCAATGGGCCCAGACAGTATCTCAGAATGCCTTCTAAATAGCATGAAACATGACCTATCAGGACCTCTGGTAATGCTATTTTACTATAGCCTCCAAACAGGCTTCACGCCTCATGAATGGAGAACAGCAACAGTTATCCCTCTGAACAAAGGTAGGTCATCTGCAGATCTGGGAAACTACAAATGCATTAGTCCCACTAGTCTTATATGCAAAGCCATGGAAAGAATTATCATTGAAATGATGAAAAGTGATACAGTAAACCTCCAGACACTAGACTCAGCCCAGATTAGTTTTGTCAAGGGCAGATCATGCCTGCTCAACCTGGTGGACTTCTTTAAGAAGGTCACCAAAGCAATGGATGAGGACAAAATGGTTTACACTGCCTACCTTGACCTAGCCAAGGCATTTGACACAATACCCAACTTTGTATTGTTGACAAGCTCAAGAGGTTAGGTACAAACTCGTATGTCACCCAGTGGATAGCCAACTATGTCACAAATAGGGCCCAGTAAGTTAGAATTGGGGAGTCCACCTCTACAAAGAAGCCAGTAATAAGTGGAGTCTCTCAGGGATTTGTCTTTGGACCATTCCTTTTGGCATTTACTTCCCTGAAGTCTAGGTCAATGTCAGTGGTCTCTGGCTGACTAAATTTGCAGATGAATGCAAATTTGGAGCCGTCATTGAATCTCACACTGACTCAAATGTTCTCCAGACGGGCTGACACAAACAAACAATTGGTGTCAGAGCCATGAACTAAAATTAAATGCCAAGAAATGCATCATAGTATCCTTTGGGAAGTCATCCACCCATGGTAGATATCATATTGACAACGTACCCCTTAGAGATGACCCAGTAGTCAGGCACTTAGGGACACACATATATAGTAATCTGGTCTTTGACCATCACATGTCTGCAGTTGTGATGAAATCATTCTATGTTGCACAACTTATAAACGATGGTATGGCATCAAAGTCCTAGGAAGTCATTGTTCCACTGTTTTCAGCATTCATCAGACCTGTTATTGAATACAATGCCCCCTTTGGTATGTACCTAACCAGGCATATCCAACAAACCGGCACATCCACAGAGGCTACTCACAAAAATAATACAGGGATTAAGTAAAATGTTCTATGAAGAAAGCCGCAAGGCTCTATCCTTGTATTCTGTCTCCTACAGGCTCTTGAGGGGAGATCTGTGTCTGACATACAGGGCATTGTCAGACCCCACTCTGATGGATCTCCTGCATAGCCGCAAAACAAACATCACCAGAATTACCCATTCTAAAGTCTTAAACCTTGCCTGTGATATAAATAGGACCTGCTGGAGAGACAGGTATGTATCCTAGAGATTCCCCTGTCTCTGGAACAGGTTCCCCATCCATGTGAAGCAGAGTTCCTCTTTAACTCAATTCAAGTGCAGCCTGGACAAATGGATGGGGAACAGGAAATTCATCCCTTGTTTGGCACCTGTGTCTCTAATGGACACAGTCAGCCTGTAAATGGTTCATCTCCCAGGCCCTAGCTTGTAAATATTTAATCTCCCAAATCCCTGCTTACACTTATCAAGGGTATCAGAACCTGTCAGAGATTTGGGATGCATTGCTATGCTTAAAAAGACCCATGTGGTCATTAGCACAGTAAAAACCTATGAACCTATGTTAGTGTACTGATGAAGGTGTTGCAGACTTCGCAAATGTGCAAATAAGTGATGAAAATTGTTTAAGAAATCATAGTATGTAGTTATTACATTAAGCAGATCCAGACAAAATATAGCAGTAATAGAAGGAAAATGGATAAGCAGACTGTCCCTATACCATACCCATTTTCCTTGATGAAGAATGCCTTGCTAGACAGGGTAGAAAAATACAAAGGAAAAAGATGCACCTGGTGTTAGTTCCAAAATCATTTAGAACACTTGCAATGAAACTGATGCATCACCGCATTTTGAAAAGACACATAAAAATGAGCAAAGTCAACACTACAATTTTAGTTAGATTTACTTGTCATGGTCTAATGAAAACATTGCTAACTTCTGTGCAGCTGGCCCAGAATATCAAAATATGGCTCCATATTTTGGGTTCAGACGTCCTCTAATATATACACTTATTATTGTAATCCCATTCAAGTGGATAGCCACAGATCCCATTAGCCTATTGTGAGAATCTAGCACTAGTTACCTATGCATTACATTGATTATTGATTATGTAACTTGGTTTCTTTTAGCAGGACCTCTACAAAAAGCCAACATTTTAAGCTATTCATTTATTAATTGGGTAAGCTCACTGAAAACAAGTTTCCCTTTTTAGGGGTGACTCAGCAGCACCACTATGTTAAGCGATTTGCTCAGAATCACACAGTAGGGAAATGGGGATGGAAGGAGTCAAACCCTAAACCCAGTGCTACATGAAGCAGCATGTTAACAGCTCATGGTACTTCTCAATAATTGCCAGACAAATGGCAAGTCAATAAACAGAAAACTAGTGCTACTTTTCTCCAAGGTAGGTATTCCTGTAGAAATGCTCATTGACTAGTAACCCCATTTTTATACAAGTAATGCACCAGATTTGTCACTGTTTTAAAGTAAAACAGTTATGAATTTTGGAGCACAGTCTTCAAACTGATGGATTACTGGAGCACTTTATTACAAAAAAGCTATTGAAAATGATGGTAAAAATGAGACTAGTTACTTTCATTCCTCCCTTTTGCTATAAGACATATACCATTTGCTTCAAAAGGATTTACTGTTTTCAAATAACTGTATGGTAGACATACCTAGTTGGTCATAGCATAGAAGACTGAGTTGGGGTAAAAAAAAAAACATTTAAGGCACACTTTAAACATGTGCAAGACATGTTGAAAACATTGCCAGTTGTTTAGGAACATATCTAAAGGGGCAGAAAATGTAACAGAGTATATAGTAATATTTACAGACTTAGGGAGTTTAAAACATTGGACCAAGTGTTAGCATTAGCTCCCCTGGCTGAATAGCAGTAAGTCCAGTACCGTGCTATTTGAGATGACCCAAAGACTAGCGACATTCCCACCTGTCTCAGTAAAAGACACATCTAATAACAACATCCCAAGTGTCTCTAAATAGAAATATGTGGGTGTTCTACTGGATCCTGCATTGACATTTTCCCCTCATACACACAAAACTATTGATACAATTCTCACACAACTAAAACTCTGTTGTAGACTCTTCCCATCTGTCATACGCTGTTGCACACCAGTGTATTGATGTCTGAAATGAAGTATGCCTTTACTTTTGGTCCTCAGTCAGGCAGCAATGCACAAAAATCCCAAGCTGCTGAAAACAAATTCTTCAGATGATTTGTACTTTTAACTTACACCCAACTATACCAACATCTTTTACAAAGAGGTAAATGGCTACTTATCCAAACATAGCAATACTATCTCTTACATATTCTCATATTTAAGGTTACTAATTCTGGCCACTGTCCACCTCTGAAGAACATCCTCTCAATTAAACAGTCTAACTATGACCAAAGCGTCCCCTAAGACAGTACCATCTTACTTTTCATACCACGATTTAAAACAATCATAGGGGGAAAAGATGTTTAAACTCTGCCCAGCTACTTGCACAGTACATTGCACAAATGAACTTAAGATTTGCAAATCCAGATTAAGAGCATCTCCAAGATGAATCTCCCTGCAAGTTCTGTCATGACACAGGCTAGCACTCGTACAACCCCCCAGGCATCATGCTGCACTCAAAATACTTCTGATCACTGACTACAATCCCAATGGATGCATAGAAACAATTTAAATATTCAACATATACAGCCATAAATATGTAAATATTGCCATTTATCACTTAGTTGTGCATTTTACTACTGCAAATCTATCATCAATGTTGCAATATTCCTAATTAGGTTTGTCTAAATGCACTCATTGTTTCTCTACTTATGTATTTTCTGGAAGAATTCTACATGTGCTTGTATTTTCAACATTCCTGGGGATTCAGAAACACCATGTCCATGAATGTGGCCAAGACAGTACTATTTATACTGAGTGCACAATGAGCCTTAATGCTTAGTATATATGCATGCCCACATGCCAGATAGACACTGTGTACCTTAATGGCATAACAATGTATTCAGAGAATTGGAAGTCGCAGGTATCTGTGATGCCCCAACACTGGCCCAGTAATCAAGGAGCCTCAGTCCTCACCACTGGCAACAGTGAGGGCTGTACACAATGGGAGAATGACAAGTACACTCACAGTAAAGTACAATTTCCCTTAAGAGCACACAGAGACCAAAGTCAGTCTGGGGTTGGTTTCTAACTCTTTCTCCAGATCCCCAATAAGACTCCCCACTGGCACAGCTATAAGGTTGAAATCTCAGGTGAGTGTCAAGCAAAAACCTGCAGCACCTTCTCTGTCCAACCAGTGCATCATGTCCCTGCCCAAGTAGCTGACACACACACACACACACACACACACACACTTTGAGATTTGATTTACACACACACACACACACACACACACACACACACACACACACACACACACACACACACACACCTGGGAAAGGCTGGTACAGGTTTACTAGTTCACTAGCTATGACCTCTTCTGCACAGACTATAAGGTAGTTATCACTGCCACCAACCACTCTTTATCAGGTACTATAAGGCCCTTAGAAAGGGTGTCCAATCCAACTGTGTAATGTTACTATTAATCTAAATGGTAGTTTTGACCAAGAGCAAGGCTATTTAGGAGTGGCCTGTACAGTGTCACCAAATACATATGCAGGTACTCTAAGAACTTAAATATGTCTGACGATTATCAGCCAGAAATATAGGTTTAAGTATATTTAATAATAAATAATAAAAGAACAAGACAATGTTCAGTACACAAACACAGTAACTTCAGAGTTCAAAATCACAGGAAATATTTTAAAAAATTACAGGACAGTCTCAAATAAATACAGAAAACATCTAAACTAATCTTTGCTATATTCCTACCTATATCTAAGAGAAATTACTGTACTCTAGTTACTTACTGTTAGCAAGGCAAGTGCAGATGGAGATGATGAGTGGATGTTCTTACTAGGTCCAAGACAAAATGCAAAATGCACAATCACTCTCTGAGAAAGTTCTTAAATTAATATCACATTTTACTGCTGGGTTAGCTTGGCTGACATCACTCTTTGTTACCTGATACCAGGCTTAACAGAAACTTAACAAAATTTTATCATCTATGTGTTAAAAATACATATCTCTCAGAACTGTGCAGCTGCTAGGAAGTCATAAATCAATAAAACATTTTTTTTACATTTTAAACCTAGTAACTACTTCTCTTCAAGACAATAGAAAAAAAACTTCTATCTCTAGATATCCTGTCTCCTTGCTACATTGAAACCAACTTTTATAGCACATCATAAAGCACTTCATTTCAACTTAGTTTCTTGAAGTTTTGTAAGTTAATCTTCCATGTTCCAGCAGGGTATGCTGTGGTTAAATTTTTGAAGCTCAGTACATAACATACAGTTCTGTATAAATCATATCAGTATACACAAATGACATAGAATTATTTAAAAAATTCCAGATAGCTGGGCTGGCAGTGTCACATTCCCCCCCACCCCAAAAACTCAAGCTAGTTTTCAAGTGCCCCTTGAGAAATGTTGCTTGAGAGGGTTGGGCCTATCAGGAATACCTTACCCCATTCCTTGTATTGAGAGGCCATCTGCATTGGCATTCCTAACCCCACTGTGGTGCTGCACTGTCATATCATATGCTTGCAACCCTAGGCTCCACCTTAGTAACTTGGTATTTTGCCAGCTGGCTCGATGTAGCCATGTTAAGGGATTGTAGTCTGCAACTACAGTGAATTTCCTTCCACACAGATAAGGCTGAAGTTTCTGCAACACCCACACTATAGCTAGACATTTCTTTTCTACAGCAACATAGCATTCCTCCCTGGGATGGAGCCTACAAATGAGATATACCTCTGGGTGCTCTTCTCCCTCTGTGGAAACCTGGTTAAGTACATCCCCCACCCCATGATTTGAAGCATCTACCTGCACAACATATTCTTATCTGTAATCTGGACTGCCTAACACAGGTGGTATTCCCAAAGCTCCTTGAAGCTTCTGGAATGTCTGCTCACATGCTGGGATCCACACTTCCTTATCTGGCCTGTTTTTCCTTGTCAGATCTGTGAGGGGAGCAGTTATAGTAGTATAATTAGGGACAAACTTTCTGTAGTACCCCACTGTCCCTAAGAATGCCCTTACTGCTTTTTGGTAACAAAGGCAGGCCATGCCTGAATGACTTCCCCTTTGGCAGGCTCTGGCCTGATCTTACCACTCCCCACTCTATGCTCCAGGTAGGAAACCTCTGCCATATCCACCTGATATTTGCTGGGCTTAATGATCAACCCTGCCCTCTGTAGTCTGCCTAGCACCACCCTGATATGCTGAAGGCGCTCATGCCAGGAATGGCTGTCAATGGAAATATCATCCAGGTAAGATAGGGCAAAATCTCGTGCTCCTGCTAGGATATGATCTACCAGCCTCTCAAAAATTGCTGGGGCATTTTTCATCCCAAAGCACATCTTTGTGAACTCATACAAGCCAAAAGGAGTCACAAAGGATGACCTCTCTGTAGCACTGGTAGTCAAGGCCACCTACCAGTAGCACCTGGTATGATAATGGTAGTAAGATACTTAGCCCCACACAGCTGCTCTAGGGCTTCATTTGTCCTAGGCATGGGGGTAAGCATCTGACTATGTGTGGCTATTTAATTTCCTGTAGTGCATACAAAGTCTGGTGCTGCCATCCTTTTTGGTACCAGCACCACTGGGGAGGCCCAGGGACTGCTGTACTCCTGGATTACCCCTAGTTCCAAAATTTCCTGTATATCCTCCCTCAGAATCTGTTTGACTCTCTCATGGTTCCAATAGGGGACCTGCATAATAAGCCTTTGGGGCCCTGCCACAGTGGTGCAGCGGTAGCATTGTTGCAGCACAGCAAGTGGTTCTCCCGTTCGATTCTCAACTGGAGTGTCGGGAGTGCCTTCTGAGTGGAGTCTGCATGTCCTCCCCGCAGTTGGGTGGGCATTCGAAAGACATGCATAAATGGGCATGCCTTAGTTGAAGGTTAAACATCGAGTTGGCACTTCGGCGTTCTTCAAAATCTATTGCCAGTCATTAACTGACCGGAGTTCCGCTGTGGCGACCCCTAACTGGGAAAAGCCGAAAGACAACAACATCCACATGGTGCTGCGCCAGGTGGGTGCACCCTGGTTTCCCAGTGAACATGTCCCCAAACTCCTGTAACACTGTTCGGATTTCTTGAACCTGGATAGGTACCTGCTGGTACGTTGCTACCCCTTCAACTGAGGTGTCAGTCCGAACCTAACTGAGGAGATCAGTCACAAGATCCCCCTTAGACTCCTCCTGCCATCCACTGCAAATGCTCAGCACAATGGCCTCCCTATCATGATAAGGTTTCAACATGTTAACATGGTACAATTTGTGCCTCTACCTCCAGCCTAGCAATTCTACCATGTAGTTAACATAGCTGACCTTCCTTACCACCTTGTAGGGTCCCTCCCAAGCTGCCTGAAGCTTGTTGTGTCTGACAGGAATGAGAACCATTACCTGATGCCCTACAGCATACTTTCTAGCTCGAGAATTCCTGCCATACCAGACCTTTTTCTGCTGTTGGGCTTCTGCCAGGTTCTCCTGGGCCAAGCCCAGGAATTCCCTAAGCCTTGTCCTGAGGTTTAGGACATATGCCACAACAGACTCCTAGTGAGATTCACAATCACCCTCCCACTCATCACAAATCAAATCTAGAGGCTCTTTCAACCTATGCACATACAGCAAATCAAAGGGTGAAAACTCTGTGGATTTCTGGGGCACCTCTCTGTGTGCAAACAACAGATGGGGCAAATATTTATCTCACTCCTCTTCAACTGGTCTGCAAATGCCTGAAGTATCATCTTGAGTGTAGAGTTTAACCTCTCAACAAGACCATTAGTCTGGGGATGATAGGGGATGGTCTTTAGGTGTTTCTCCCCACAGTGCTTCCACAGACAAGCCAGCAGGTCTGACATGAAATTTGCACCTGTCAGTCGGTATTTCTTTTGCAAAACCTACCCTGCTGCAAATTTCTAACAAAGCATTTGCCACCTTTTCTGCCTCAATGGAGGACAGAGCCACCACCTCAGGGTATCTGGTAGCATAGTCTACTATCACTAGGATATACATTTTCCCTGTGGAACTTTGGGTACTCAGAGGCCCCAAAATATCTGTAGCTACCCTCTAAAAATGGCTCCTCAATCACAGGCAAAGGCATCAAAGGAGCTTTCACCTTGTCTCCTGCCTCGCCTACCTTTTGGCACAGCTCACAGGTCCTGCAGTACCCTGTTTCATCTCTATAAATCCCAAGCCAATTGAAGTTCTGCATAATATGTCTCTTTGTACATTTTATGCACATATGACCTGCAATAGAAATATCATGAGCTATAGCTAGAAGTGCCAGACGGTAGGCTCTGGGGACTACCAGCTGTTGTATTCTCTCACCCTCTATCCCTTCCTCAGGGGTCCACTCTCTATACAGTAACCCTTTGTCCCAGTATATAGACTGCCCCTTCCCTTGAGAATCAGGTGCCTCACTAGCTACCTCCCTCAGGCATTGTAAGTAGGGTCTGAGAACTGAGCCGGCCTCAACTTGCTCTTTATAAACCTTCCCAGCTCCCCTTCCATAGGAAGTCTGGTATCCACAGCAGTGCCTCACTGTCAGCCTGGGTAATACTACTCACATCTGCCCTTGCAGTCACTCTGTCCAAGGCAACATCAGTACCCACAAGCAGCTGTGGCTCACCTTCAGTCTCTCTGCTACAGGGTAGCTCCCTCTTCAAAGTATCCACCTCACCAGTCCTGGCTGCAAGTATGGGGTCTGTCTGGGTCTCCCCCAGCCTACCAGACATATATGCTTGTCTCCATGCCTGACTGCATGTAACTGCATACACACACAGTACTGCATTATCAAAGTCATACCCTATTAGGACATCTGCAGGGATATCCTCAAACATACGTACTTGCTGGCTTCTCCTTCCACCCTCCTTGTCAAGGTGAACCCTAGCCAAAGATATTTGGAATGGGGTCACTCCTAAAGTTCTGACTGGAGTAGACTTCCCAAGCAAGTAGTGCTCATCTGTAACCATTGCAGGCTTCACAATGGTTAGGTCACAGGCTATGTCTCTCTTAGCAATGGCCTCTATCCCATTCACTAAGATAGGATATAACCTGTTGTAGTTTGGTACCCTTGTTGTCTCGAGAAAACGTACTGCTGCCATTTTGTCATTCCCACTTAATGGCTCTCCCACCTTTTGTTCATCACCTTGCCTCAAGGGACATCTATATGCTACATGGCCCCCCTGGTTCCATTTAAAACATGTAACCCTTGGTCCTGGACATGTACCTGGACTAGTGGCTTCCTCTGCTACTGGTGGACTCTGTTGGGGCAGTCTGGGCTGTAGAGCATGTGTTCCCTTAGACCCACGAGCAGCACTGGGTGTCCCTTTCCTGTGCAGTGATGCCCTGCTTGCTAGGTATAGGTCACCAGTCTTCCCCAACTCATCTGCAGTATTGCATTATCTACCAGCTAACCAGATTATCATGTCCTCAGGCAAAGTGCTAAGGGCTTGTTCCCTCACCAGAATGTCTGCCAGTCCTTCAAAAGTGGTGACCTGACATTCACTCACCCACGTATGAAAATAAGTGCTTAGGTCAGCAATATATTCACACATATTTTAATCTGCCTTGTGTCTTTGCTCAAGAAACATTTTTCTATAAGCTTCAGGTGTTAACATAAAACATTCTAGCAAACAATTTTTTACAATATCATAATTTAAGCAATCAGTATAAGACAATTTAGAAATTGCAGTTACAGCTTTACCATGGAGTAACAGGATCAGGAACCATACCCAGAGCCTTTGGTCAACATTATTCTGTTTACATACCCTTTCAAACATATGAATGAAACTATTAAAATTATCCCCCGCTGTCAATTGTGGAAGAAATTTACTGACCTTTGTTGCTTCTTGGGTTCAGTTACTTCCTTTCCCATTACCTCCATGACCCTGGCGAACAGTCAGCATCTCCTTTTCATGTTCCCTCTGCCTCTCATTCTCCTCAGTTTACAGGCATTGCAGTTTCTCATTTTCCTCAGCCTCTAGACATTTCAGATTCTCATTTTCCTCCATCTCCAGATGTCTCAGTCTCTCTGCTGCCTCTGTTTCCAAATGTTTTGCTTCCAACTCAAGTCTCTTTAACTCCAATTGGATTTTTAAGTCCTCTGTGGAAAGGCTGAACTGTCCATTTTCTGAGAGTTGTACATTCCCAAGGCCAGTCTGATTGCCCCTCTGGTTGCTATCCTGTGATGTAGCTTTGACTAAAGCTAAAATCATTTCTGGTTTAGTCAGGTTGGCATGCACCAATCCTTTAGCCTGACATACCTCAGCCAACTGGGTCCTTGTCAGCTTGCCATACTCCTCTGCTGACATGCTTGCCTGCTCCCCCTGACTAACTAAGCTAACAAAAAAAAATAATTTGATATGAACTCTGAATGCTCACTGCATGGCTGATTGAGAGTACAAACACCATCAGTGACCACTGTATGCAGGCTGCAGGAATTCAATATCCACACAACTACAAGCCAATTAATATGTGATGTGGCTATCTCACCACTGTCAACCAATTAATATGTGATGTAGATATCCCGCCACTTTTCACCAATTAATATCATCCCCTGCACTGGCCCAGTAATCAAGGAGCCTCAATCCTCACCACTGGCAACAGTGAGGGATGTACATAATGGGAGGATGACAAGTACATACACAGTAAAGTACAATTTCCCTTAGGAGCACACAGAGGCAACAGTCAGTCTGGGGCTGGTTGCTCCCTCTTTCTCCAGATCCCCAATAAGACTCCTCACTGGCATAGCTATAGGGTCAAGATCTCAGGTGAGTGGTCAAGCCAAAACCACCAGCACCCTCTCAATCTAACCAGTGCTTCATGTCCCTGTCCAAGTAGCTGACACACACACTTTGAAATCTGATTTACATACAAACATGCACATGCACCGGGGAAAGACTGCCACAGGATTATTAGCTATGCCATCTTCTGCCAGGACTATAAGGTAGTTAACACTGCCACAAACCACTCTTTATCAGCTACTATAAGGTCGTTACAAAGAGTGTCGAATCATGCTGTGTAATGTTACTATTAATCCAAATGGTAGTTTTGACCAAGAGCAAAGCTATTTAGGAGTGACCTCTACATTCCTATGCAGGTACTCTAAGAGCTTAAATGTGTCTCACAAATATCAGCCACAAAGATAGGTTTAAATATATTTAATAATAAATAATAAAATAACAAGGCAATACTCAGTACATAAACACAGTAACTTCCAAGTTCAAAATCACAGGAAATATTTAAAACAACATTGCAGGACAGTCTCAGATAAATACAGAATACATCTAAACTAATCTTTGCTATATTCCTGTCTATATCTAAGAGAAATTACTGTACTCTAGTTGCTTGCTATTATCAAGGCAAGTGCAGATGGTGATGATGAGTGAATGTTCTTGATAGGTCCAAGACAAAATACAAAATGCAAAGTCTCTCTCTCAGAGAGTTTTTAAATAATATCACATTTTACTGCTGGGTTAGCTTGGGTGACATCACTCTTTGTCACCTGACTTCAGTTCCCAGGCTAAACAGAAACTTAACAGAATTTTAACATCTCCGTGTTAAAAATATATATATCTGAAACTGTGCAGCTCCTAGGAAGTCATAAAGCAATAAAACACTTTTTTACATTTAAACCTAGTAACTACTTTTCTCAAAGACAATAGACAAAACTGCTAGCTCTAGACATCATGTCTCCTTGCTGCATTGAAACTAACTTTTACAGCACATTGTAAAGCATTTAATTTCAACTTATTTTCTTGAAATTTTGTAAATTAATCTGCTATGTTCCAGCAGGGTATGCTGTGGTTACATTCTTGAAGCTCAGTACATAACATACAGTGCTGTATAAATCATATAAATATTCACAAATGCCATAGACTTATTTACACAATTCCAGATAGCTGGGTTGGCAGTTTCACAAGCTCTCTCAGAGAGTTCCTAAATTAGTATCTCAAATATTTCTGCTGATATACTCCCAGCATAACATCACTTCTTGCCATCTGACTATCCCAAGTGAAAACCATTGATGCAGCTGTAGCATTTAGCATCTATCTGTGAAAACTCATAGACCTTAGATCTTTGGACAAATGGTAGCAGTCGTAAAATAGTTTACATTCCTCCACATATAAAGACAATACAAAAAACTTCTAGCTCTAGACATTATGTCTTCTGCTGCACTGAAACGGAATGATACCATCTCTTTTATTATGTGGTTATAAAGTACTTTAGGTTTTCAGCTATTCTTCTGAAGTTAACACCTTGTGTTTCAGTCTCCATTGTTAAAATACATATACATCTAAACAGTCACAATAGTGTATATACATTTCTGTTTTTATCCAGCAGGGTACACTGTGGTCACACCTTTAGGCTTAGTACTGTATAAACCCTTTTCACACACACTTCTGTACCAGCAGTTTGATATCCACATAACATACAGTTCTAATATATTTGTAACACAAGCATATGAATCATGTTAGCATTCTGAACTGACATATAATTATTTACAAAATTCCAGATAGCTGGGCTGGCAGTACCTCCTCTTGTTGCACTTCTATACAAATCATATTAAAATTCACAAATGACATATAATTATTTACAAAACTCCAGTTATCACCCTTTGTTACACCCCCCCCCCCGAAAACTCAAGCTAGTTTATTAAGTGACCATTGAAAAACATTGCTTGAGAAGGTGAGCCTGTCTGGGACTGTACTACCCCATACCTTGCCTTGAGATTCCAGCTGCCTTGGCATTGCTGACCCGAGTACAGTGCTGCACTGTCCTATCATATACCTGTGACCATTGGCTCCACCATAGTAATTTGGGATTTGACTGGCTGGCTCCCTGTAGCCATAGATCCCCCTCAGACTCCTCCTGCCTTGTACTGCAAATACTTAGCATCAAGGCCTCCCTATCATGGTAGGGTTTTATCATGTTAACCTGGTACAGCTTATGCTCCTGCCTCCTGCCTAGCAGTTCTACAATGCAGTTAAAATCACTGTCCTTCCTTACCATTTTGAAGGGGCCCTCCCATTCTGCCCGCAGCTTGTGGTGTCTAAGAGGAATGACAACCATTACCTGCTGCCCTACAGCATACTCTCTAGCTCAAGCAATCCTTTCATACCAGACCTTTTTCTGCTGTTGGACATCTGCCAGGTTCTCCTGGGCCAAGTCCATGAGCTTCCTGAACCTTGTCCTGAGGTTTTGGAGATATACCACAACAGACTCCTTGTGGGATTCACATGCACCTTCCCACTCAGCTTGAATCAAATCTAGACATCCCCTCAAACAATACCCATACAGCAACTCAAAGGGTGAAAAACCTGTGGATTCCTGGGGCACCTCTCTGTAAGCAAACAACAGATGGGGCAAATATTTGTCCACTCCTTCTTCCACTGGTCTGCTGATGCCCATAGAATTGTCTTGAGTGTAGAGTTTAACCTCTCAACAAGACCATTAGTTTGGGGATGGTACGGGGTGGTCTTTAGGTGCTTCACCCCACAGTGCTTCCAGAGACAAGCCAACAATTCTGAAATGAAATTGGTATCTCTGTCAGTTAGTATTTCTTCTGGGAAACCTACCCTGCTAATAATCTCTAAAAAAGCATTTGCCACCATTTCTGCCTCAGTGGGGGGCAATGTTACTGCCTTAGGGTACCTGGTAGCATAATCTACTACCAGTAGGATATATTTCTTCCATGTGGAATGTGGGGTACTCAGAGACCCCACCAAATCCATAGCTGCCCGCTGAAATGGCTCTTCAATCACAGGAAAAGTCATCAAAGGAGCTTTGCCCTGTCCCCTGCTTTGCCTACTTTTTGGCACTGCTCACAGGCCCTGCAGTACCCTGTTACATCTCTGGAAATCCCTGGCAAATAAAAGTTCTGCATAATATGTCTCTTTGTACTCTTTATGCCCATATGACCTGCAAAGGGAATGTCATGGGCTATGGCTAGAAGTGCCAAAGGGTAGGCTCTGGGCAATACCAACTGTTGTATTCTCTCACCCTTTAGCCCTCCCTTAGGGTTCCACTCTCTGTACAGTAGCCCTTTGTCCCAGTATACAGATTCTCCTTTTTCTTGACAATCAGGTGCCTCACTGGCTACCTTCCTCAGGCCTTGTAATGTAGGGTCTGAGAGCTGAGCCTGTCTCAACTCTCTCTTGGTAACCCTCCCTAGCTCCCCATCCACAGGAAGTCTGGTATCCTCTGTCTGGTGCCTTCCTATCAGCCTGGAGTACTACTACTTACCTCTGCCCTTGCAGTCACTCTGTCATAAGCAACATCAGTACCCACAAGCAGCTGTGGCTCACCTTCAGTCTCACTGCTAGAGGGTAGTTCCTTCCCTGAAGTAATGACTCTGTTTATGTGGCATCATACTTGGTGAAGGTAGTATACTGCTCAAGGTCAGGGTCATACCTGCCTGGCCTACATAATCAGAGGGATCCTCTATGTCTCTTTCCATGTAGTCCAGGGAGGTACATCTCAGGTCATTCACACCAGCATGGATAATGACTGGGTCAGACTTGTACTTGCAGTTGAGTGACCTGAGTGCTTGCATTATGTGGTGGATTCCAGTGCCCGATAGGCAGGTTACTGTGACCTCCTCCGTACTCGATCTGGTGAGTGGGACGTCAGTGTGTCTGACTATGGAGTCACCTATGACAAGTGTGTCTGGCATTGTGTTTGGCCTTAAGGGCTGTGACTGTTTGGCACACTGACTCTGTGGTCTATGTGTTGCATGTGCTGTGCCCTGTGGAGGCAGTTGTGTGGGTGTCTGCTGTGGTGGCCGCTACTGTTTTGGTAGAATTCTGATCAGAGCCTCCGAGTATGTCTTTGTGTGTCTATGTGTATGATTTTAAGTTGTGATAGTGCTATGTGAGACTGGGTTTGTGATGTGTGTGGTTACCTTCACCTTCTCTCTGGTCTTGCTAGTCCTATGTTGAGAGAGCTCAGCCTCCACTTTGGCTATATAGTTGCATCTCTCACATGTATGTGTGTTTTATGGGAGAAGGAGAGGGTTGTCAGTGTACATGAGGCAATTGTAACATTGCCTCAATATTCCCAGGTTCACCAGCTGAGCAGGAGAGGACACTAGCAACTGATCCCTAGACATGCTAGAAGGAATAGACAAAACAATGTTGGAATACAGTGAGATATCAAGCCCCCCAAACCACATCATAGTGCTTGACTGACAATACCTACACATACACCATAGTTTCATAGTGTCATAGTTTACTAGTAGGCTATCTGCCCTAGTGCATGTACATGCCTAGCCATAGTGATGTGGCTATTGCCACCCCTTATAGTGGTAATAAGTGTACAGAATAGATTCCAAATATTGTGCCTCTGACTTAGTAGTGACACATTATGACCCCCTTACGTAACTGAATAACATGACTGTGCCTCTGTCTAGTCTGTGCCTCTGTCTCATGTGCAGTTGTCCAGATGTCTCTTGAAGAGAGTCAGTGAGGGACTCTGTCCAACATGAACTGGGATACTCTGCTAGAGTGTGATATGCCTCTGAGTTATGACTCTGTCCCTCCAGCATGTCCTATACATGTATGTGCTGAGGTTCAAATCTGCAGCTCTCATGGTTCTGGTGGATTTGGATTGCTCGCAGTGGAGCATGTCCACCAAATCCTGATTGGACATGGTCTTGTATGTCAGGCATAGGTCACCTGTAAGTATGCGGTATGACACTGAATAAAGCTGGGTTTCCTCTATTCTGGAAGCATATGACATGTGTTGTAGACCCCTGATCTTCATGGTAAGGTACTTTTGGGGTCTCTCCAGCTGTTGCAAGTGCTGGGTAAGGTACATACCAAATGGGGCTTTGTATTCAATCATGGGCCTGATAAGGGAGAAGTATAGTGGTACAATGACCTCCTATGATCTGGATGGAAAACCCTCCATGATAAGGTGGCCAAGATAGATAGTCTTTCTAACCACTTTGGCAACATGGGTGTCAAACGAGATGTCACTATCTACACGTGTCCCCAGGTGTCTGATTTGTTTTCTGTGCTCAGTGGGTTGCTGTCTATGTATTGATCTGTGGGTACTTTGCTCCTCCCAAAGGGGATGACTACACATCAGTTGCATTCAGTTTCAGGCCATGAGTCTGGCACCAGCTATCCGTCTTTGTGACGGCATTCTGTAGGATGTGTGTGCCGGCTGATGTATTCACTATGGTGCCTAGGTTGCAGTCATCTGCAAACTTTGTCATCCACAACCCTCCTATGTTTGCTTTCACATCTGAAAAGTAAATACCAATTAAGAGGGGTCCCAGGACACATCCTTGTGGGACACCACCTGTGACTGGCTTTGAATCCGACAAGGCACCTGCAATGTTGACTTTATGGGTTCTGTTTCCTAGCCATTTTGCAACCTATCCTGTGACATATGGTGTTATATGTCAGCTGTTGAGCTTGTCTATGATGCCTGAGTGGGGTATTGTGTCACAGGCCTTAGCCAAGTGCAGGTAGGCTGTGTGGACTGTGTAGCCCTCATCAATGGCCCTACTGACAGTTTCATAGTAGTCAACTAGGTGCAAAAGGCAGGATCTGCCCTGTACAAAGCTGAACTGGGTGGGATCAAGGGTCTGTAGGTCAGCAATGTCTCTGTGTAAGAGCTCCATAATGACTCTTCCCATAGCTTTGCAGACAAGGCTGGTTAAGCTTGTGTGGTGGTAGTTGCCATGGTCTGTGGAGGCATCTCCTTTGTGGAGTGGGACCACTGTTGCCATATGCCAGTGTTCAGGTACATATCCTGTAGCAAGGCTAAGGTTAAATAGCATGTATATATACGGGTCCAGCTCCTTCTGGAGTTCACATAGCATGCAACTGGGGATACCATCAGGTCCCATTGATGCTGTGTACTTGTCTTTGCTGAGTGCGGCTCTCACATGGACATCCAAGATGACAGTGAGGTTGCATACAGCTGTGATAACTATCTTCTTTTGGGGGTGAGGGAGGGGGTAAATCGCACTGAAGCTGTCCGCCGGAATGTTGCCAATATCTGTCAGGTCACTGGAATATATGATGTTGTGTACCAACTCTGAGCATATCTGAGGGTTCCCAACCAGGTGTCTGACATAACTGAAGAAAGCAGTGTGGTTACCTTCATTGTCTTTGGTGATGTATGTCCCCAAGTTGACCTTGCATGTCTTTATGACATAATGTAGCTTTCTACTAGTGCTAATCACAGCTGTCTTCCCTTTTGGAGATGTAGCTCTGTCTTGCATTAGTATCCCTCATCTGTTATACAGCTTGTTTATGGCTGTGGTCCACCAGACAGGCCACTTTCCCTTTGTGGAGAGGGTCCTGTTTTTATTTGTGATTGCATGGTCCATGCTTTCTGACATCTAGCTAAGGGAGGTCATTGTGGTTCTGCAGTTATCTTTCATCAGCATTAGAAATGACCACAACAGCCCCTGTGGGGTGTACCTCATGCAGACACATCCAGCAACTGTAAAGTCCACAACAGTACCTCACCAGAAGTATGAAAGAGCTGGAACACATGTAATGTGTCGCCTGATTAAACAGAGTGCAGCTCCACACACTGCCATGCTGTCCACCCAGACGCAAGCTGTGCCTGATGTAGAAAGCCATGTCCAAGCTGGAATCAATGCACATGCTGCACCTTGTACAATCTGAATGGCAGGGAGCTATGCACATGAGGGACCTGAACCCCAGCACTGACATACATAGGACAGGCTGTACTGCATTATCCATAACACAGAAGCCACCCCACGCATGAGTAAACTACCAGTACAGGTTATCCGTAGAGTCACTCGTTGATTCCCCTCAACAGGAAATCCTAATGAGTGGATGGGAGATGGTAGGTTTACCCTGGGTATCAATGTTATGTCACAGGTAGACAGAGGCACAGTATACTAAACAAGACATATGTCATGGCAAACTACACTTACAATGTGTTGACGGACAAACACACTCTCCGACTAGCATTAGAAATGGCCTAGGGCACATCGGTAGTGTTTGCCAATGTATAACCATGTTGTGGAATACACTACTGATGTTGGATGAGGCTGTTGTAAGTAGTTCACATCTGAACATAATGCAACATGGTCAGATAGGTTCATAGGTACATAGGGTTATACTAGGCTATCTTCCCTAAGGCAGGTATAAGCCTAGCCCAGAGTTTGTTGGTGTACACCACCCCTTATATGGAAACAGTACTGTGCCCATTATTTTGTCGTGCCTCTCTCCAGCAGTGACACAGTGACGATCCCCGGGTTAAACGTATGACCTCCCATCCACAGGTCAAGATACCTCTTGAACACAGCCAGCTCTGCCTCACATGGACCGGGATTGTATTCCACAGCAAAGGGAGTCTCCGAGTGACAACTCCATCACTCCAACATGTCCAACGTACATCCATGCTAAGGTGTAAGTCACTTGCACTACTGGTTCAGGTGGATTTGCCGATTCTGAGGTGGAGCATGTCCATTAATCCCTGTTTGGACATGGCCTTGCATGTCAGGCACATGTCACCTCTAAGCAGACGATATGTGACTGAATAGAGCAGGAGTGTCTTCAATCTGGCAGTATATGACAGATGTTGGGGTTCCTTTATCCTTTAGGTGGGGGACATTTAGGGTGTCTCCAATTGCTGCAGATGTTGGGTGAGATACATCCAGAATAGGGCATTCTACTCGATCACCAGTCTGATAAGTGAAGAGTACAGGGGAACAATGACCCACTAGATCTGGATGTGAATCCCATCCTGATCAGGTGGACAATGTAGAAGGTCTTTCTAGCCACTTTAGCAACGTGAGTGTCAGAAGAACGGCGACTGTCAACCTGGGTCCCCAGGTCCATGATAACCTCCTCTGTGCTTAGAGGATTGCCACCTATATGGTAGCTTGGGGTTACCTTGCTTTTCCTGAAGGGTATGTCTACACATGTTGTGCACTTTGACTTCAGGCCATGGCTCTGGCACCAGCTATCAGTTACCGTGAGTCCCTTCTGAAGGATATCCGTGTCTGATGCACTGTCCACTATGGCCCAGTGTGCAGTCATCTGCAAACATTGTCAGCCAAAGTCCTCCCATGTTGGCCTGTACTTCTGGGAAGTACATGACAAACAATAGGGGGCCAAGGACTGAGCCCTGTGTGACACCACCTGTGACCAGCCTGGAGTCTAACATAGTGCCAGCAACTCTAACCCTGTGGGTCCCGTCCTTAAGCCAGTTTGCAACCCATCTTGTGACATATGGGTTTACATTTCAGTTGTTAGGGTTTTCCACAATACCTGAGTGGGGTATTGTGTTGAAAGTGTTTGCAAGGCCAAGGTAGGCTGTATGGACTGCCTTTCCCCAACAATGGCCTAAGTGACCGTTTTGAAGATGTCAACCAAGTACAAAAGGCATGATCTGCCCTTGACCAAGCCAAACTGGGACGGGTACAATGTCTGCATGTCCCCTATATCTTTGTTTATGAGCTCAATTATGATCCTCTCCATAGCTTTGCAGACTAGACTTGTTAAGCTTATGGGGCAGTAATTACCAGGGTCCGTAGAGGCACCGCCTTTGTGCAGATGTGCACAACTGGACCCTAACCAGGCTGTTGTGCACACTATGGAAATGTAAAGCAGTGATAGGACTAAAGCCCAGGATACTGACCACCACAGTGAAAGTACTGAACCACTACACTATACAGTACTACAGTGTTAGGTCAGTATGAACGGATGTTGACAATTGTGTGCAAAGTATCCCATGCAAAACCTGCAGGCACAGTATACTCCCTGTTGTGTTCACACAAGCATTTGGACAGTAACTACACAACATGGCACAGAACACACAACCATAAACTGGAGGTATTTGTTGAAGGTCACACTCATCCACAAATGTGATGGGCTGCAGAGTTCAACATATGGAAAGCCCACACTGGGCATGCTCACACACTTAGATAAATGAGACATCTTTCACACAACATGCCATGGGAAGGCTGAACTGGGCATGCTCACACACTTGGTCCAAATGTTACTCCTAGCAACTGTGAAAACACACCAGAGGATGCTCATTCCCCTTTCTAGACACTGATCATGTAAGCACCCTATAAGTATATCAGGAGAAAAGGAATCTCTCAGTAATCCGAATAGTGCACTGCGCTAATGCGTCCGTCTCTAGTGTCATAACATAGTTAGGTAGGGGTTTGAATCCAGCAAGTGGCAAGTGTGTGTGAAGGGGGTAAGTGTGTATGAAAGGAACATCCCTTTTGGCAACTGGGAAAACACACCACAGGATGCTCATTCCACTTTCTAAACTCTGATGATGTCAGCACCCTATAAGTATATCAGGGGAAAGGAAATCTCCCAGTAATGCGAATAGCGCGCTGTGCTAATGCATCCGTCTCTAGTGTCATAACATAGTTAGGTAGGGGTTTGAATCCAGCAAGTGGCAAGTGTGTGTGAAGGGGGTAAGTGTGTATGAAAGGAACATCCCTTTTGGCAACTGGGAAAACACACCACAGGATGCTCATTCCACTTTCTAAACTCTGATGATGTCAGCACCCTATAAGTATATCAGGGAAAAGAAACCTCCCAGTAATGCGAATAGCGCGCTGTGCTAATGTGTCTGTCTCTAGTGTCATAACATAGTTAGGTAGGGGTTTGAATCCAGCAAGTGTGTGTGAAGGGTGTATGAAAGGAACATCCCTTTTGGCAACTGGGAAAACACACCACAGGATGCTCATTCCACTTTCTAAACTCTGATGATGTCAGCACCCTATAAGTATATCAGGGGAAAGGAAATCTCCCAGTAATGCGAATAGCGCGCTGTGCTAATGCGTCCGTCTCTAGTGTCATAACATAGTTAGGTAGGGGTTTGAATCCAGCAAGTGTGTGTGAAGGGGGGGTAAGTGTGTATGACTGAAATATCCCTTTTGGCAACTGGGAAAACACACTACAGGATGCACATACCCCTTTCTAAACGATATCACAATTATGTATGGCTTTTGATTACAGACATGCCACGTGTGTTTTGCCCACACAGAATGCCCATGTGTGCGGGTTGTCCCTCACAATAATGCATGACATTGATTAAACCAGTTATGGCAATGCACACATGATGTATGTGTGTGCCAAATACACATATGTACCTGTGACCTTCAATAGTTACCATGTGTGATGCCTGCCACATGTGAATACATGGTATTTGCACAGGGTAACATTATGACTGTGGTCTTCTGTGCAGGTGCTGCATGTGGGATGTGTATATACAGTGTGAGATGTAGATGCTATCAGCCTAGTAGTGAGGGATACACACCTGGTCTGGGGCATATAGTCTACATGTTGTTGATGTACAGGTGCTGCATGTTTTCACCTGTTGTGGGAGTGGTAAGACGTTATTCCATAGCAATGCAGTGACTGCATGCTAAGAACCATTCAGCTAGGGTGTTGTAGCTACACTAATTCATTAGCATTCAGTAATATGTCAGAATCCCTGGTGAGGGTCTGATGCCAACCAAGGTCAGGGGTCTACCAGCCTGTGTCACTTGCTCAGTGATCCCTTCCATGTTCCCTATCATGTATCCCAGTGAGGGACATCCCACATCAGCTGTGGTGGCATGGACAATGACTGAGTCATATGTGTCCATGCATCTGACTGACCTGTATGTTTGTGTTATGTGGTGGACCACAGTGCCCCATGAGCATATCACTGTGACCTACACCTTGTCCAGCCTGGTGAGCATGTTCTCACTGTACTGGACAATAAAAGTACCTAACACAACTGTGGCAGTAGTGTTGTATAGCTGTACAGACTGTGCTTGTTTGACACACAGGATTTGTGTGCTATGTGTTATGCGTGCTGTGTGCAGGCCTAATGTATGCCTGTGTGCCAGCTGCAGAGATGTCTGCCAGTCATGCAGGATGCTATCCTTAGGCTCCACAACTGACCCGGTGTGTTTCCATGCTTGTATTGCTGTCCGTGTAGGTCCACATCAGATTGGTATTGCTGTCACTGTAGTATTTCATGCCACCAGACAGGTTATGCCAGTACTGGGTTCAGAGTGCTTAGTCCACAGTTTGGCCATGTGTTTCCATCTCATACATGTGTTGTACATCCATGGGTAGGGGATAGGGTTGACTGTGTACATGTGGCAGCTGTGACATTACTACATGACACACATATTCCACAACTGTACCATAGAGGTGACTGACAACTGACCTTTGCACATGCTACCATAGTATTGAGATTGCATTGGTGATTAACAGCACATAGGGCCAATGGTGAACAAGATACATAGGTCCATAGGTTCATACAGGGATGTCTGCCCAGGGCATGTATCCACCTAGCCAGAATGTGTGTGGCTTTCAACATGCATTGTAAATCTGTCTTGCTATGCCCTTTTCCAAGGTTAGTATACTGTGCCTCTGTCTCACAGTGACACATAAGTGATACCCAGGGTAACCCTACAATGTCACATCCAGTCATTAATATCACTCTTGAAGATAGTCACTGAGTCACTCTGCCTAACCTCTATTGGGATAATATTCAAGAATGAAGGGAGCCTCTGAGTTGTGAATGTGCCCCTCCAGCATGTCCTATGTATATCACTCCTGAGGTTCAAGTCTTTCCAGCGTGTATCCTGATGGGATCTGGATATTCTGAGGTGCAGCATGGCCATTAAGTGAGGGTTTGACATGGCTTTATATGTCAGGCACAGATTGCCTATGAAGAGGCAGTATGCCACTGAGTAGAGCTGCTGTTTCTTTAACCAGTCAGTATGTGGCATCTGTTTGAGCCCTTTGATCCTCTTGTCGAGGTACGTATGTGGTATCTCCAGTTGCTGCAGGTGTCTGGTAAGGTGCATGCCGACAGGTTCATCATAGTCAATTATGGGCATGATGAGGGATGAGTAAAGGGGCACAATGTCCTCCCCTGATCTACATGTGGATCCCATCATGATGATGTGGCCCATATAACATGCTTTCCTAACCACTTTGTCCATGTTGTTGTCAAATGGTAGAATGCTATCAACCTGTGTACCCCAAGGTCCATAATTCCTTCGTCTGCACTTAATGGATTAACACATATGTGGTACTTTGTGGTCACTTTGTGTTTGACAAAACGGATGACTATACGCTTTCTGTCATTCACCTTGAGGCCATGGCTGTGGCACAAGTCGTGTGTTTGCAAGAGGCCCTTTTGGAGGATGCGTGTGTTAGCTGGAGAGTTGATTATGGCGTCCGGTTTGCAGTCACCTGCGACTTGCTCAGCCACAGTACTTCCATGTTGGCCTGTACCTATGATAAATATATAATGAACATGACAGCTCCCAGGGCTGAGCCTTGTGGGACACCACTTGTACCAGGTTGGAGGCTGACATGGCTCCAGCAATTCTAGCCATGTGTGTTCTGCCCTTGAGCCACTGTGCAATAACCATAGTGACATAGGGGTTAATATGTACACTGGTGAGCTTCCTAGAATGCACAAGTGGGGTATTGTATCAAAGGCTTATGCAAGGTCCAGGTAGGCTGTGTAGACCTCCTTCCCTTGACAGTGGCCTTGGTGACTGTTTCAAAGAAATCAAACAGGTTTGAGAGGCAGGATCTGCCATTAACAAAGCCAAACTGTGTATGGTGACATGTCTGTAGGTCCACAATATCTAGATATGTGAGGTTCATGATGATCCTTGCCATAGCTTTGCAGACAAAGCTAGTCAGACATATGGGGCGAATAGTGTCCAGGATCCGTGAAGGCACCACCTGAATGTAGAGGGACCACTGTTGCTGTACGCCACTCTTTGGCCACATATCATGTAGTAAGGCTGGGATTGAACAGTGGTGTTATGTCTGGGTGTAGCTCTTCTTGTGGTTCATGTAGGACACAGCCTGGGACACTGTCTGGTCCCATTGATGCAGTGTTTATTGCTTTGGGAAGGGCATCTCTTACCTGAGCATCTGTGATGTCAGGGGGGGCAGCACTCTGCCGCGAGACATATTTGCCCTTTTGGTGTGGTGGGGGGGAGAAGGCAGCAGTGAACCTGTCCACTAGGATGATGGCAATGTCTGTGTGTTTTGTATTTCGTGTGACATCTTGGATTACCTCTGAGCATATCTGGGTAGTACCACCCAGGTTCCTAACATAACTACAGAAAGCCTTGTGATTATCCTCAGTGGCTTGTGGAATCTTCTCTCAAAGATGGCCTTAGACAATCGTATGGGTGCCTGTAGTTGTCTTCCAATACTCATCAGTGGTGCCTTCACATTTTGGGAGGTTGTTGTATCATGTAGTGGCGTCATCCTTCTATTGTATAGTGTGTTTATGGCTGGTGTCCGCACACAGGACATCTGCCTTTGGAGAATTGGGTCATGCTTTCATATGTGGTTTCATGATCCATGCATTCCTGAATGTGTCCATAGAATGCCTTTATACAGGTATCTGCAGTCTGGTCCATATTTTCAACAGGCCTGGGGCCTTTGAAGGTTTCCACATCATTTATGAGGGGTGTGAACTTGCTTGACATGAGCTGTTGACAGACGTGCCGCCCTCCAGACAGAGCAAGGTGAGGGTCACATTTAGCTACCTGTCGGGTGATAGAATGTGCCACATAACACAGGCACACAGGTCAC
The DNA here is from genome assembly GCF_019279795.1 of Protopterus annectens. NCBI lineage: Eukaryota > Metazoa > Chordata > Ceratodontiformes > Protopteridae > Protopterus > Protopterus annectens. Next base: position 1,656,702,249 of record NC_056731.1, on the reverse strand, counting down.
TCCACAGCAAGTACAACTATGAGGCAGTCATTGTCCATGCTGGTGCAAACAACCTGAGACGTACCTCCCTGGACCACATGGAAAGAGACACAGAGGAGCTCTTACAGCACCCTCTCAAACTCAGGACTCCCACACAGCCTTCATGCTGACACAGGAGAGTATAGATTTCTCTGCAAACACCATCATACTGGGTGACGTCAGCTACCCAAACATAGACTGTGAACATTACACAAGCCACAATACCCAAGCTCTAGGGTTCCCATAGATCAGACATTCTTTAGCTATGGAACAGGTAACCAACCTTCCCACAAGAGGGGCAGATATACTAGACCTGATCATCACAAACATGAGTACAAAATGCTCACCACTGGGAGTATATCCCTCATTGTTGCAATCAAACCATATACTAATCACACTGGAGTACTGGATCCCCCATATGCAAACCTGGAACACATCGATGTGTGTGTGGGAAATGCCCCTATTAGCAACTGTGACAGTACAGTACAGGATGCAGATCCCCTTTTGAAACACTGATGATGTCAGGACTCTATAACTATATTACCTGTATTAAAGTCCTCCAGTAATTCGCATAGCGCACTCTGCTAATGCGTCTTTCTCCAGTGTCATAACATAGTTAGGTAGGGGTTTGAATCCTGCAAAGGGAATGTATGTGTGTTAGTATGAGTGGGGTTTATGTGTGTGCACTATGCTGGGAGGGATAAGTGCCTTTTGCCAACTGGGAGAACACACTACAGGGTGCACATCCCTCCTCCTACACACAGATGATGTCAGCACCCTCTAAGTACAGCATTAGAAAGGATTTCTCCAACTACTGCAAATAGCACACTCTGCTAATGTGTCTGTTTCTACTGTCATAACACAGTTAGGTATGGGTTTGAATCTTGCAAATGGAAAGTATGTGTTTTACTGTGGGTGGGGTTAGTGTGTGTGCACAATGATGGGGTGGGATGTGGCTTTTGCCACATGGGGCTATGCACTGCAGGGTGCTCATTACCCTTAACAAGCAGTGATGTTGACAGCACCCTATACAAACAAAACTACAAAAGAGAAGGTGGTGGTACCAATAACACATGTAAGGTAACACTTCTTCAAGTAATGTCCACAAAACGAAGTAGGATAATCAAACAATTCTTTTATTCTATACAAACAACATGACAACAGACAACTGCCAGTACTCAGTATAGTGTTACATGCTACTGTAACACGCACATGTACCAGAATATACCTAGATAGTGTTTTGAAGCCTGAATGTGGCAAGTGTGTGGATGTGGGATGTGTCTGTGTGTGCATTTCCGTATGGGAAACATGTTTGATGTGGCAATCAGGGTACCACAGTACCTGATGCACATTACATCTTTGAACTGATGAGGTTGCCTGCACCCTGTGAGTACAGGTAGAGAAGAGGAAGTCAGTAGTAAACAACATAGTGCACTTCTCAAATGTGTACCTGTCATGTATCGACAGCTACTCATGTAGGGTAATAAATAATGGGAATGGCAGGTGAGCGTGTGCATGTGTGTGGGTAGCAGGGTGTGTATAAATGCATGTGTGACAGAACAGATACATATAGCTGAATCTACATAACAGCACATGATGCATTCCCATAGTCAATGTTAGCATGTGATGGTGTGCAGCTGGTACACTTTGGTAAGTAGTATGGGTGCAGATAACAATTGAGGACATTCATACAGTTACTGCAGCAGGACTGCTGGGATATACACACAATCATACTGGAACAGTGAACAGTTACCAACATGTTACTACTTATACACATCTATGTAGTCACCCTGTGCATCAGCAACGTGTTTACCTTTTCCTGCACCAATGTTGTAGTATGCAGGAGGTGGCACAGTGTCATCATATGCACAGGGTGTGGGTTAGGTATGCCCAAGCCAGCCACTGGTAACACCAATTGACATGTGTGTGTATGTGTGTTTGTGAGGGGCAGCAGTACAGGGTGGACCAGTGTTGGTGCAGTGTGTGTGTGTATGTGTTTGCCCTAGGTGTTAGGTTTCTGCATGTGTGTAAGCACGCACACAGTCCCACATAATGGCTGCCATGTACAGGGTTTTGTGGACAGCCACAGACTGCACCTGTCAGGTCATCCAGATCAGTGTCTGTGGGCACGGACACGGTACCTGTGCCTGGCAGGGGTGCTACGAGGCGTATCCGGTACTAACCCAGACTGGGTACTGTCGTCAGAAGCAGGGGTGTGTTGACTGGACACAGTTCCCTGTTGGGACTGTCCAGAGCCACGTGCACGTGGTCTCCTGGGGCGTCTTGATGACAGCACAGACCCAGCATTGCTGGGGCTGGTGCTGGCACTTGAGGTGCGTGAGTGGGCCTGTTGTCGTCCGCGGCCACTGCCAGCTGGTGCTGTTGCTGGCATACGGCCACGTCGACGTCGCAAACGCACACCATCGCCCTGGCCCATGGACATCTGGTTGTGGAGCAGCTGTTCTATGCCCCCACAATGTCTGTCAACGACATCTGTGAAGTTACGGATAGCATTCGCAACGTCACGCATGCCGTCTGTCATGGCTGTGCGACATGCTCTCAGCTCCCTCAGACCCTGTCTGGTGTACCTTTCCATACGTGCCTGTGCCTGCATGACAGTTCAAAACATAGTGGAGGTTGACATACCTCCTTGGGCACGTCGGCCAGAGGCAGTACGGCCACGGATGCCCCCACGAGAACCCATGGGCGACTGTCTGCGTGGTACCATTGGAGGACCCTGCTCATGGCTGCCTTGTGGGGATGCATGTACCACAGGTACCACATTACCCTGATCTATGCCCACTGCAGACTGTCCATCACCTAGGGACAATGGTGACAAAGGATGTAACGGCAGGATGACTGTGCGCATTGACGGGGTTGACAGCTGTGTACTGTCAATTGGCTGACCAATGGTGGACCCAGACACACCTTCCTGCACCATTACAGACATTTCATCATCATCAGTACCTGGGGCACAAGATTCAGGTTCCCTGCTGCAGGTCACCAGAGCAGCACCAGAACCTACGGGAGGAAAACAGGGAACACAGATTACAGTCTCAACACATATTTGACAGAGATGCACTTCAATACTAATGCACACATTCAGAAATGGACACATGCACTCATGGACACTAACACACATGCACACATGGGCACAGGCACACTCGCACACATGCACACCCCACAGTAAACACACACATCAGTACCGTGTTACACTACTCTTAATTTAGTACAACTGGGTATTACAGGTATTATTAAACACACTCACCAGCATGTCTACTACAGAGTTACACTACTCTTACTAGTATTATAAATTGTTTTTCAGGTAATGTTAAAAACACTCACCAGCATGTATGGCCTGCCTCGTTGCTAGATGGGAGGGACCTGGAAGTGTGAAGAGAGTAATGTCAGTGGGCACAAGTGTGCCATTTGTTTTGCACATGATACAGTACAGTAGTACACTAGTTCCCTTATACACATCAGCTGCTCATAATGTCTGTATCACACATGCACAATTACATATCATGATGACAGATACATACCACATGCACACCTTATGCGTGCATGAAGTAACAGTGTACAGAACAGTCATATGTACATACCAGGAGTTAACTCTAATCTCACCCTTACCTCTCTTCAAACGACAACTCAAACTGTACTTCCAAAACCACTGGCTTTGTTCTTGTTGGACTCCAGGCTAACGTCCCTCTCCCCACCCTCTCTTTACCTTTAACCCCTCATTGTGCATAAAACTAGCTTCTACCCTGTTTCTTTCACCTTGATGTCCTTCTATGCTCTGACCTACTTCTCCCATCCCTCCCACCTCCTCTTGACTGTCTTCCTTCTTTTCCTCACTTCCCTTCTTGACTCCTGCCTCTTCCCTATTATTTTATCTTTCATACTCCTTCTACTTCTCTACCCTTCTGAGCCCTAACTATTATCTATATGGCTTTTGCCTTATTGCATAACCGTTATGCTTTAGGTAGAATTGCTTTGAAACCGACAGTACATTGTGTATGACTCTAAACTGTTTGAGTTCCTTAAATGTATGTTGATTTAATTAACAGGCTGGTGTATATTTCTATTATGTTGGCTGTCTGTATTAACAACTTGTCTGTCTGCCTTTATTATGTTATGTGTGGAGCTTTTCTCCCCAGGCCTCTACTGAAAATGGACATATATCCAGCTAGACTATCTTGGTCAACAAATGTAAAAGTAATAACAATAAATAAATATGGCATCTTACCTGCACGCTCGGTGTCTTGCTGCTGTGTGGATCCAACCTCCATCATGATGCATGACTGTTGCTGTTGTTGTTCTGGGGCTGGATCCACAACACTTAGCAGTAGCCCCTCCTGTCTGGTGAGGGGGGGATGTGTGGCCACCCCCACCTGTGGCAACCTGTTGCCTGCGGATATCTGCAGCACGCTGGCGGACATTTCTAATCAAATCACTGCAGTGATGTCTCACCTGCTCATATGTCCTATCATGCATGCCAACATCATTTATCCTGCTAACTAGGTTTTGCCACAGTGCAGACCTCTCCTGCTGATTCTGGGTGGTGCGTGAGAACAGGATGGCATAGTCACGCACCAGGCTCTGGTGAATCACGTCATCCTCTGCAGCAGAATATGCTGGGTTCCCTTTTGGAGCCATGTTAACCTGGAAAGGTACACAAACAGGTTATCAGCATAGTATCTCAGCAATACATGGTACACATTCTATACAGGGAGTATTAAATTGTACTTATTACTGCTTGGTTGTAACTTGATTACAGTGTAGCTATCATTCTAAGTCATTTGGACTAAGCACTTGGCCTTCAGACCAGTTGTTTTACATTAGGGAGGTTTGTGGCAAGCACTGTGGTGGCAGGACACATATCTTTCATCCATTGAAGTTGGGAACTGCTGATTGAGGGCCCAGTGTACAAGTGTATTAGTTCTGGTATAGGCAGTTGGCCTTCAGGCCAGTTATTTAACATTAACAAGGTTTGTGGTCTGCACTCGTGTGTGACAATAGGCTGTACTCTGCCATTCATAGCTGGGGACATCTGGTTTCAGGTTTATAGTGCCTGCATATCTGAGCTGTATCTTACTGACATTGCTACACCTTGTTTGCTGTAGCAAACACTACATCCAGGCCTCCTGGATCTACCTTTGTTTATATGCTTGTTATTTGTTAGCTTGTTATTTCACTGGTATGCTACTTCCACATAATACACAGCTTCTCAACACTTCTGTGACTCACTACTGATATCTGCATTGCTTACTGTACGTATTTCCATGTTACACATGACAGCAAGTGACTGCTTGTCATTGTTGCATTTACTTAATTGTGACACATTGCACTTAGGTTACCTGGCACTTGCTCACTGACGCTTTTATATCAGTCAGCAGTTGTAGGTAATATCAGTACACCCTCACTCCCCACTGGACCTTGTTTTCAATTATTACGAATTCACAATAGTATTCTAGCATGTCCAGAGGTCAGTTGTCAGTTCCCTCCCAGTCCAGCTGGTGAGTGTGGTACTCCAGAGACAATGTTAGAACAGCTGCATGTACACAGACAACCCCCTCCTCCTCCTAACAACAAATTCAAACTCATGTGAGTGATGCAACCATATACCAAACTGGAGGCTAGGCTCTGTCTACTCAATACCGCCATAACCAGTCAGGTGGCGAAGGAAACCACACTCACTACACTTCCAGTCTCACATAGACCTACCACGACAGCAGAACTAACACATGATCACACATGAACATACTTGTAGGCTCGGACTACAGGTCTGCCTACGCAGCAGAGACCTCCTAAGCAGACACTCAGGCAACCACTACCATGGAAACGAACACGTGCAACACATATCACACAAAGCCAATGTGCTGAACACTCACAGCCATTAACAGTAAACAACACACCTCATACACCTGTACTAGGTGCCTCTATCATCAGGCACACTAACATCACGTTCACCAGGCTTAACGAGGTGAGGGTCACGGTGTGCAGCCTGTCGGGCACTATGACCTGCCACATAACACAAACACTCAGGTAACCCCAAGGCAAGTACAGGTATGACTCAGTCAATGTCCATGCTGGTGTGAATGACCTGACACATACCTCCCTGGACTACATGACATGAGACAGTACGGAGCTCTCTGAGCACGTAGCCCAAGACAGTTTGACCCTGACCTTGAGTAGCATCCTACCCTCACCAAGAACGATGCCACAATATCAAGGCACGATGATCCCTTCCAACAATTGACTGACATACTGGTGTCATTCACAGGTGTGCCAATGCCTGCCATCTTGGGGTGGTATGCTTTGCTAGGGACAGCTTGCACCTGTCACCCCTGTCCTATTGGAATTTGGCGGAGCCTCTTGCTACACCCATAGTGCCTGTATTAGGCAAGGCTCATAAGGCAAACCCACATCCATTTGTATCACAAAGGATGAGGAAGTAAGAGTGATGCTACTCAACACCGGAAGTCTAGACCTCAGGATGCACGCACTCAAAACCCTACTTAGCATTCTGGACATCGATATCTGTGCAGTAACATAAACCTGTTTCAGGTTTCACAGGAGCACACCAGTACTACCAAGTTATAGCTGTTACCATTCTTGTCGGCCCCAACACTTGAACAAGGGAGGGGGAGTATCAATATTCAATGCAGATTCCCACGCCTCCACATTGGTGGCAAAGTACAACATAGGTGTTAGGCCATTGAGTACAGAAGACGTAGTTGGGGACCTGGGGAAGAAACATGGTAGCAGTCTGTCATTTGTCAACCACATGGCCAACGTGGATTGAAAGACATGTTATATAGCCCAGCTAATCATGAGGGATTCACATGTATGGCAGGGGAGGTCATTGTGCCTCTTTACTCATCCATCATCAGGCCTATAATTGCGTACAATGCACCTTTTGGGATGTACCTAACCAGACACCTACAGCAACTGGTACAGGACAACAGTACCTCATCAAGAGGATGCAATGGCTCAAACAGATGTCATATGCTGCCCAGGTAAAGGAAATCCAGCTGGACTCAGTGGCATACTGCCTGTTCAGAGGCAATCTGTGCATGCCATATACAGCCATGTCCTACCCAGCAGTAATGAACATGCTGCACCTCAGGCAATCAGAGTCCCATACAGCCACATGCTCAGGAGACCTGGACCTCAGCACTGACATACATGGACATGCTGGACGGGCATATTCCTAACCAAGAGGCTCCCTTCACTCTGTAATGAGCTCACACTACAGGTTAGGCAGAGTCCCTCATTGACTCTCTTCCATAGGAATCTGGATGAGTGGATGGAGATCATAGTTGTACCCCAGGTATCACTTCTATGTCACTGTTAGACAGAGGCACAGTATACTAACGTCGGACAAGGGCATAGCAGCATAACTTGTAATTGGGTGGCGAAAGACAAACACATTCTACTAGGCTTATCAATGCCCTAGGGCAAATAGCCTAGTATGAACCTATGAACATGTGTGTACTGCTATAGTACTTCTGCCATATGTTGCATGTGTGTGTGTTGTGGGGATGCACAGGTAATGGCCAGATATTTCTGCACAGGCGACACGTCTGACACACTCTGGGTGTTCATCCCTACATACTGGATGTGTGTTGCCATCCAACCCTGTGATGTGGACACACATTACTCAGCCTGGATATACATATCCGAACAACACCACAAGCACAGTACACTACCTTGCTATGTATGCATGTAATTACACAGTTATTCACTAGTTATGACAGTGATGCTATCCATGCAGCCCATTGGGCCAGTGGAAGCCACAACACACACCGCCGGCCCTTTGCATATGCTTACCACAGACATCCCACATACTGCATGTACTGTGCACACACATATCTAACCCAGAACATCTGCACACCACTTATTAATCCTGTCCAGTGGACTACAGATACAGGCACATTGTATAACAATAGCAGGAGGCTACTGCAGCACAGGGCAGATTCACATGAAGGCAAGGCATCTGTGGTCAGCAGTGTTAAGATGCTTCACATTCACCAAATGCACAGATATTGGCAACATTGTTGCAGACAGTTTAGGTGCAGGTACCCCCCATTCTCCTACACATGTGGTATTAGTTATCCCAGATGACTGTAACCTCCCTATCCTCTCACATGTCCAGGTGAGAGCCACCCTCAACATTGCAGAACACATAGCATCACTGTTACGAAATGGTATCCCTGGATGTGTGCTACATTCACCCCTGGAGGACATAGCACCACATGACAGACTGATATTAATCCCTGGCCATACTACGGGATATGTACCTGAACAGTGCCATACATACACAGTGGTCCCACACCAATGAGGAGTAACCTCTACTGACCCTGGTAACTACTGCATCATATGCACAACTGGCCTTGTGTTCTAAGCTATGGAAGTTTTAAGTATGGGCAACATGTACAGCAATATTACATATGTATATATTTCAGGACTATGTACACACAACCTATCTCATGGACATACCTATAGATAGTGAACTATGATACATTTGGAGGTGTCACAGTAAACACAGTATTAACCTGCTACTTTGCATTACCTGTGTTTGTGGCAGCTGTTGCTGTGTCAGTGGTGCTGCTTGCTGCTTGCTGTTTTCTGCTGCTGCTGCTGGTTTTGCTGCTGTCAGTCTGTTTATTTTCTTATTTCTGTTTCTCTCTCTCTCTTTCTCAGGTTTGTGCAATGATTGTATTGCATGTGTGGAGTGTGGGTACTGAATGCTTTTGTAGGTATCTGCATAGGCCCATGTGATGGCCTCTGCACCAATTGTAAGGCAGCATTGGCTAATTGCATACAGCCAGTTGTGTACTGATTGCATGTCTCACTGTGATTTCAGGACAGTGCTATAAAAGGTATGTGAGATAGGCGTTGCCCTTTCAGATTGTAGGCGTGGACCATGCTGGTATGCTGTTGGAAAATGTTCTGTGAGTGTGAAGGTTAGTACATCTCTCATGCTTCATGCTGTGTTGTGAATTCAGGTTGCTGCATTTCTCCCACCTGTTCCCTGTAGTGAGTGTGTATGCATACTGACACCCACAACTATATTTATTATGTATTGCTATATATACATATGTGTACATATACATACTGTCATATATGTACATTAGCTGACAATATTGGGTACAAGCTAACAATTTTCAGGGCTGTTTCTGTTAACACACACTAGTATGGGAATCCGGTAATTGGGACAGTGAAAGTCTGTCTGCATGCTTAGGGTAGTACACATACTATATTGCCTTTATCTTCATTCCTACTATTACATGTTCCACTTATTTAGCACTATATCCCTGTATGAGAGTCATGTCTTGCTGGTAGGTCATACAGACTAGTGTTACAATGGTCTTGTGGTAGGGCCTACTAGTATGCTTGTATTTTGCTTTCAAATTGAGTACAGGGTCTATCAATCAAAGTGCTGGAGGCACCTTCCAGCAGTTAAGGGGTTAGTAGGTCTCACAGGAGTCAGGCTGTGTTGCAGATTCTGGCTGCTGCATTTATCTTCACTGTCTCCTGTAGTGAGTGTGTATGGATACTGACACCTACGACTATATTTCATATGTATTACTATATATTTATATATATGTATGTGTACATATACATACCTTCTTATGTGTACATTACCTTACATTATTATGTACAAGCGAACAATTAGTAGGGCTGTTTCTGTTAACACTGAACTAGTGTGGGAATCCAGTAATTCGGCCATTAAAACTCTACCTGAAATGCATTGGGTAGTACACCTCCTATATTGCCTTTATATTGATTCCTACTATTACATGTTATATTTATTTTAGCACTATGTTCTTGTATGGCAGTCATGGCTTAGTGGTAGGTCATACAGACTAATGTTACCAAGGTCCTGGGTTCGAGACTGGCAGTGGGAATTTATTTTTCTTTCCAGACTTTCAAAATGAGTACAGGACCTGTCAATCAAAGTGCCATAAAGGCACTTTTAAGCACTTAAAACCAGGTCTGCGCTCGTTTGCGTGGAGCTCACGCATGTGCACTGACGGTGAGCTCCGCTAACACAAGCGCACACCCGCGCTATTTTCTTTGAAAGAAAAGAAAAAGGGGTGACAGGAAAGTGGTGAAAAAGGGGTCACAAAGAGGGTAAGACAGTAGGGAAACAAGCGTGGGATTTGCAGGAGGGATGTAGGTAAGGCCCATAGATGCCCATGTCTTTAGCAGCAACAGCTGTGCATTTCCATGTATTTTGGTGAGACATTTGAAACCTTCCACCCCTGAGAGAGGTGTCAGGACAACATTAATGTTTGTTGTAGAGCCAATTGTAATTAACAGTTTCAATGTCAAGCGGACATGTGTGCGACATGGACAGCTATGTATGGGGCGTAATTTTTTTGTGGGTACAGAGTGCCTTTTTTTTTTTTCAGGTGAGAGTGGTATGTCAGGTGAAGGAAGTCGGTATAGCTGGGGAGGTAGGTTGGGTAGGTTAACAGACAAGACAGACAAGACGCATACAGGGGTGGTGTATGACACACGTGGGGGGGTTACACAATTGACGGCGACTGAGGTTGGGATATCCAAGACGCATGAGCCCACAGATGGCAACAGTGGAACTGATATCCCCACCCATAGGCAGTTGCCACTGTTCCTTCACAGCCCAGGACGGGGCTGTGCTGGGGGCTGTGTAGGCGGGGCAATGGGCAGGGCCATTAGCTGTGCCACACGAGCCTCAAGCTGGCGTAGGGGCCCAAGAACGGAGTCTTGGATCTCCCTTCGCACCACAGACCGGACACCTTGGAGGGTGAGTGGACGAACTCCTCCGGCCACGCTTGCAGAGGGGGGACGGGCCCCATCCCCTGCAGCGCTTCCACCCGAAGGTGGCACAGGGCCACCGGAGGAGGGTCCGGCCTGGGCACTAGTGCCAGGTGCAGTCGCCAGCTGAGGTGGGAGAGGTGGGTCCGCTGGGACCTGCCTTCCCAAGCGTTCTAGGTTTGTGAGTAGTTATGTTAGTTTGGGTTAGTGGCATATTATTCCATTCAGATTAGTTGTAACAGCATGCATTGGTATTCCCATTAAACAAACACCCAGATATTAACACCATTGAACAAGGGGCATATCAATATCACATGCATTATTTGAACGGAAATACACAATCAAACAACATGCAGGGTTGATTAATGGCAACAGGCCATCAGATTTGCAGGTATGAACAGGGCACATGCACGAACAGACATGCATATATTTTTGAAACGGACAAATGTCCATGGTTAATGAAATGTTCACATACCAATATTTATTGGGTGTTGTTATATGGAATTATAGGGTTGGGTGGAGATAGAAAGTGATGACACATTCATAAGTTACACATTGATATACATTTGTAATAGGTACACAATTAAGTTGAGGCTGATGTTTCAAAATAATTTTTATTTGACTGTCATGCTACACCTGTTACAAATACATCACTATCCTACTTATTTTGAATTTGATCAGATACATCATCCTGCTACACTTTGATGACAGGACAGGGGACAACTATGGCTGTTTAGTCTGTCAGATAATCATTCATTCTATCTGCAAATTGTTTACTGTTATCACCATATACAGATTTTGGCCTAGACATTCCAGATTCTGACACACTGAAATCAGTTTGGGATGTTAATTAGTACTTCCCACATGCATTTAGTTCTGTAGAAACACACTGGGGCTAATATATTCAGGGGTTATTACTACTTTATTTATTCATACATGACCCTTTCTGTCACTCTCACACATCCTGCAACTTCACAGTTCAGGTTGGTACTTCTAGGCTTTGTTCACATATTAGACTGGTGGTGATTCAAACACTTTCCAACAGCCTCACTTCTGTCATGATTCAGCATTTCAACAGGGGATATATCTCACATGTGACTACCTCAGATTCTGAAGCTGTACTCTTGAGACTACTGCAGGTTACACTATATTTAATTAATGGTGGGACATCTGTATTACAGCACTATTTATTTCTATCAATTATATTTCCAGTTACACTTGCATACTGATGAACTTGTTGCAGCCATACCTGCAGACTTTCAATTCTTGCTTGCACATTATATTACTTTTAATCAATACACTGCAGTGTTCTGATACATGCTACAGTATAATATTTATTTACAAGTACTGGGTGGGGTTACTAACCTGCATGGTGGCACAGCCGCACCAGCCTACGGGCATGCATCTCGCGGTTCGCAGAGCGGACACCTGCAGCTGTAATATGAAAGAAGTAATATTGGACTACACATCTCCATGGTATCAGCCAGTTGAAATCCTTACATACATAAGTAAAATGTAACTTACTCAGTAGTGGGGCGTTGGGCATATCCCGGGCCTCCTGGATCCATTCGGTCAACTGGTCTTGCTTACGTCGCTTCAGGTCCGCATGGTGGTGACGGACCTGCTCACCAGTGCGTGGAATGCCAGTAGCACTGGTCAGATCATGAGCCAACTGGTCCCATGCCTCCGCCCTGTACGCTCCCCATGAGACCTGGCCCTGCATGAGTTGGGCCTCGTGATGATGGACAAGGAGCCAGACCATGTATCTGGACTCCTCAACGCCCCAACGCTGTGCTCGAAAGCAACGTCCCTCACCTACTCCACTCATTCTGACTGCAGGTCTGTTCTACAATCGGTTCTGCTGTGTATTCCCGCCTATGGGGCTTATATATGCCGCTTTTCCTGCACATTTCTCTGATTGGCCATTTTGGAATTGTATCTACTTCACTGAAAATGCTTTATCATGCTCCATTCTGGATTTTATCCCATATATATGCTATTTCTGCATTTCTAGGTATTGCTGTCATGGCTTAGTGGTTTAGTACCTTGACTCTAGTGCATGGTATCCTGGGTTCGAATCTAACCACTGATTTTTAATTTTCCTGACAGAAATGAGTTGAGGACCTGTCAATCAAACATGCCATAAGCACTTTTAAGCACTTAAAAGCAGGTCTGCGCTCGTTTGCGCGGAGCTAACGCATGCGCACTGCCAGTTAGCTTGTGGGAGCGGCGCGCAAATGGTGTGCGCTGGGATACACCTTAATTGGCTAGTGACACACATGTTAAGCTAAGCACAGCTAGTTGCAAACAGTTTCAGCCTGTTAAACCGGTGCTTAGCAACGGGCATACAGTTTGCAGCTTTTTAAACACTACGCAGCTACGGGCACTCTGTCTCACAGCAGCTTAGCTATCAGTACATTTCTAATTATTTTTATTATTGTGTTACTTCAATATATATGCTCCATTTCATTCCATTTTACAAAAGGGTATACTTTTACATTTGGACAATACTGTCAGGGGCTTTTTTAGTGCTTATTTACAAAAAAAAGGTTGTTGTGTGGGCTCGAACCCTGCCTGCCTACTCTTAAGCCGGCAACTCTACCGCTAAGCTATTTCTTCTTGGCTTACTTTGCATATTTAGTTCTCATATCCTTTTCACTGATTGCTAACTGCAGTTGCGCTAGTAGCACACCCGCGCACACGAGCGCACACAGTAGCACACATTTACGGGGGTTAAAAAAATAAAACAGTTTTTATTTTCATTTTATAGCCTCTGTTCACTTTGTACACTGATGGTCTGTGGGGGAATGTGTTGTGTAGTGTGTTTATTTACATTTCCATGGCCTCTCTTGTGGCTGTTTACTTTCAGCCATTCTACACTTACGGGGGCGTGTCCGCATGCAGGGCTTAGCCTACGGACACGCCCCCTACTCTCTTACACGGACCGTGTAAGAGTTACAGTGTGATTCAGCATGCCTCATGCACCTCATGCATATGCATGACATGCTGACATCACACCGTTTAACTGCAGCCTCCGTGTAAGAGTTATAACTCTTACACGGAGGCTTCCTGAATCTGGCCCTACATGTAAAAGGGATGCACTTATCATACCTTATAATGATAATTCAAAGGCAATAGTCACAATTTTAAATGACACTTGGAATTGTGTGTTCAATAATAAGAAGGAATTTAAAGATATTCTAGGTCCATATCCCATTATTACTTATAGCAGGGGAATAAATTTGAAGGAAATTTTTGAAAGCAGTGGAAGTGACCACAGATTTAACAAATCTAAAATGTCAAAATGTGGGTTCTGTAAAAGTTGTAAATTCGTTAATGATGGACCATGCTCTATGGTAAATGGATATGGGAGAACACTCCAATGTCTGGGACATTGCAACTGTAACACAAAAATGGTTGTTTATTTAGCCAATTGCACCTCATGTCCCGGATTTTATGTTGGAAAAACTAAGAGAAAACTAAAAGAACGAATAATGGAACATATTAGAGACATCAAACACAAAAAAGAAACTAACGCTCTTTATGTGCACAGTACCACATGTAGTAATTTTAAAAGATTTATATTTTTCATTATAGACAGAATTTTTAACCCCTGGGAAAAGCAGGGTGACCTTGACAATTTATTATTGACAAAGGAGTGTTTGTGGCAACTTAGATTAAATGCTAGTGTATTACCAGGATTAAATGGACACATAAGTATTGCCAGTATTTTGAAATACAAATCAATGTGTATTTGATATTGTTTATACACACAAGAACAAAGCATTAACTGTATTTTAGTTTATATTATTATGTGACAAAGGTTATTTTAAACAGAATACACCTTTTAAAGAAATTTTTATGGTTATTTATGACATTTATATAATAAAAATGTATTTATATTTTAATATGAATTTTTTATATATATGTTTTTTTACATAAACATATATATATAACTTGTATTAATTCTATTTACAATTGTATTATATTATATTATATTTATATTTATTATTATTATAGGTATATTCATACCATATTTACATTTATTCATAATTACTCAGAAATATTTATGCATTTTTTAGTACATGCATATTAATTTGACATTAGAATACCCCATTTAATATGTCCCTTCAAGTCATTGTTATATTTATATATACATTTCTGATACTTACATTTTTTATTTTACCTTAACAAAAGATCATTTATATTGCTAATACAAGCTGTTATCAATGTATATTGAACACTATAGTACTGTACCCTCTCGAAGTTGTTATTAATGTATATTGAATACTATAGCACTGTACCCTCTCGAACTATATTATAGTGAATTTCATACAAGATTTCTATATATTGTTTTGAACGAGTGTTTCACTGATCAACAAATTTTAATTTTTTAATTTGCAGGCGTTGCTTTGTAATTAACTAATGAATGAATTAATTTGCTTAACTATAAAAGGTTGCAGTTCAGATAGTATACTTGTACTCTGAAGAAACCCGCCTGTATTTAGTGGGTGAAAGCGCTTAGTACTTGGTATTTTTAAAGTATTCTTGCTGTTGGTTTTTATTTTTATTTTTGTTTACGAAATGTGTGCAATAAAGTCTCTGGGTTACTCAGGACATCGCATCTTTGTTTCACAATGGTTAGGTCAGAGGCTGTGCCTCTCCTAGCAGTGGCTTATTTCCCATTTAATAAGATAGGATATAACCTCTTATGGTAGTTTGGTACCCTTTCTGTCTCCAGACAACTTACTGCTGGCATTCTGTCATTCCCACTTAGTGGCTCTCCCCCCTTTTGTTCCTCATCTTGCCTCCATGGACATCTATATGGTACATGGCCCCATTAGTTGCATTACATCATTTAACCCTTGGTCCTGGACATGTAACTGGACTAGTGGCTTCCCCTGCTACTGCTGGACTCAATTTAGGCAGTCTAGGCTGCCAACCATGGGTTCCCTTAGACCCATGAGCTGCACTGGGTATCCCTTACCTATGCAGTGATGCCCTGCTTGCTAGGTAATTTATCCCTTCTTCCCCAACTCATCTGCAGTATTGCATTGCCTATCTGCTAACCAGATTATCATGTCCTCAGGCAAAGTGTTAAGGGCTTGTTCCCTCATCAGAAACTCTGCCAGCCCTTCAGAAGTGGTGACCTGACACCCACTCACCCGACTATGAAAATAAGTGTTAGTTCAGCAATATATTCACGCACACTTTCATCTGACTTCTGTCTATGCTCATGAAACCTTTACCTATAAGCTTCAGGTGTTAACTTAAAGCACTCTAAAAGACAATTTTAACAGTATTTTTATCTAAGCAATCAGTATCAGACAATTTAGAAATAGCAGTTGCAGCTTTACCATGGATTAAAGGGGTCAGGAACCATATCCAGAGCCCTTTGTCAACATTATACTGTTTATATACCCCTTCAAACATGAATGAAGCTATCAAAATTATCCTCCTATGTAAATTGTGGAAGAAATTTACTGACCTTTGTTGCTTCTGAGGTTTGGTTACTCCCTTCCCCATTACCTCCATGACCCTGGTAAAGATATAGCATCTCCTTTTTATGTTGCCTCTGCCTCTCATTCTCTTCAGCTTCCAGAGGTCTCAGTCTCTCAGCTGCTACTAATTCCATTTGTTTCTCCTGTTGCAGTCTCTTTGCTGATTCCAGTTCCAAAAATTTGGCCTCTAGTTCAAGTCTCTTTAACTCCAGATGGATTTTTAAGTCCTCAGTGGAAAGGTTGAACTGTCCATTTTCTGAGCATTGTACATTCCCAAAGCCACTCTGATTGTCCTCCTGGTTGCTGGTCTGTGATGCAGCTGTGACTAAGGTTGCAATAATTTCTGCTTTAGTCAGGTTGGCTTGCACCATTCCTTTGTCTTGGCACATCTCAAGCAAATGGTTCCTTGTCAGCATGCCATACTCCTCTGCTGACATCCTTGCCTGCTCTCCCTGACTAAGCTAACAAAAAATAAAACTATTGTGATATGAAACTCTTGAGTTTTCATGGTTTGGCTGACTGAGAGTACAAACACTTTCCTTAGTGACCACTGTATACTGGCTACAGGAATTTAATATCCGCACCACTGAATCCTAATATGTGGATATCCCACCACTGCCAACAAATTATTATGTGATGCCCCAACACTGGCCCAGTAATCAAGGAGCCTCAATCCTCACCACTGGCAATGTGGGGGATGTACACACTAAAAGGATGATAAGTACACAAATAGTAAAGTGCAATTTCCCTTAAGAGCACAGAGACCACAGTCAGTCTGGGGATGGTTTCTCCCTCTTTCTCCAGATATGCAATAAGACTCCCCACTGGCACAGATATAGATTTGAGATCTCAGCTGAGTGGCCAAGTCAAGACCTCCAGCACCCTCTATGTCCAATCAATGCTTCATGTCCCTGTCCAAGTAACTGACGCACACACTCTTTGAGATTTGATTTATACACAAACACAGACACACAACTGGGAAAGGCTGCCACAGGTTTACTAGCTAAGCCCCCTTCTGCCAAAACTATAAGGATGTTTTGACTGCCACCTGCCACTCCTTATCAGTTACTATAAGGCCTTTAGCAAAGGGTGTCCAATCTTACTGTGTAATGATATTATTAATCCACATGATAGTTTGATCAAGAACAAGGCTATTAGGAGCACACCTCTTAACCATACCGAATTTCTCAGTAAATACCAGTTTTGAGGGCAAAATATTGGGGTGCCATGAATTCCTGCATGGCCCCTTTAATTTCTGAATTTCCTGTTTTTTTTTTTTTTTTTAAATTTACTTCTGACGTCATCATGTGCAGGGTGTGCATGATGACGTCAGTTTCTACAGAACAGTCTGTGTTCAAGCAGTGCACAGACAGCGCATCTTTTATCCCCCGGCTCCTCCTCTCCAGGTTAAAACACTATGTTCTTAACTTTTACTTAACTGTAGGCATTTGTGTGTGATAATCACAAACAAATGCCTGCCATTAAGTAAAAGTTAAGAACATAATTCCTAATGCCTGCAGCCATTAAGTAATCTACGAGTCCTCTCTAAAATGTAATCACACTGTCACTGAATATTTTAAATAACACTGGGCAGGATTCACGAAACCTCCGTGTAAGAGTTAATATGTCTTACAGGGAGGCTGCAGTTAAACAGTGTGATGTCAGCATGCCATGCATATTCATGAGGGCATGCTGAATCACACCCTAGGCTAACACGGTCCGTGCAGGAAAGTAGGGGGCGTATCCGCACAGCGAGTTCTGCAAAGGGACACGCCCCCAGAAGAGTCACAGTCCTGAAAGTAAACTCCCACGAGCGAGTCCGCGGAAATGTCAAGAAACACAATACCACACATGCCCCCACAGACTATAAACCCAACTGTAATGTAAAACGTAAAAATCAACAGTTTAATTTTTTTTTTTATAATTTCAAAAATGTTTGCCTGTAATTGCACTCGTTTGCGTGGGTGTGCCCTTCACTCAGCCACAGTTAGCAGTCATTGAAAAAGCATATAAGATCTAAATATGCAAATTAAGCCAAGTAGCAATAGCGTAGCGGTAGAGACGTTGGCCAAAGAGGAGGTAGTCACAGTTCGAGCCCCAACAACATCATTTTCTATATTTAGTGAAATAAGCACAAAACAATCCCCTGACATATATGTATATATATATATATATATATATATATATCTATATATATATATATATATATATATATATATATATATATATATATATATATATATATGTATATATATATGTATATATATATATATATATATATATATATATATATATATATATATATATATATATATATATATATATAAAACTATAATTTAAGTAAAATGTAATGAAATGGGCCATGTATTTTTGAAGAAATCTGACACAATAAAAAAAAAATTTTATAAGTGCCCATAGCTGAGCAGCACTCTAACAAGCTGAGTATGACTGCCCGCAGGTGAGCAGTGGTTTAACAGGTGTAATATGAGTGCCCAGAATTGAGCAGCACTTTAACACGCTGAAACTGTGTGCCCGTAGCTGAGCAATGCTTCACACAGTGTAATATGCGTGCTCATAGCCAAATAATGCGTTAACCAGTGTAAGCCATTTGCACGGAGCTGCACAGCGTGCCAACTGGATTACCAGCGGGCAACGTTGCGCAAACTGTATCAAAGCCGCCTTTACACAGACACACACCTCCTAGCCTGTCTAGACAGTAGTAAAATAAAAAAAAGCAATGCCCAGGCTTGAACCCAGGATACTGTGCATCATAGTCAAAGGACTGAACCACTAAGCCATGACAGTTGTACTGAAAAATGCAGTACTAGCATATATATAGGAATGAATGGAAATAGAAGCATGACAAAGCAGGTTTTTTAAGCTGATACACTTCCAAAATGGCCAATCACAGATAGGTGCGAGGAAAAACGGCATATATAAGCCCCATAGGTGGGAATACACAGCATAACTGATTGTGGAACCTATTTGCAGTCAGGATGGCAGGTGTAGGAGAGGGCAGTCGCTTCCGAGCACAGAGGTGGGGTGTTGAGGAGTCCAAATATATGGTTTGGCTCCTAGTTCACGATCATGAGGCTCAACTCATGCAGGGCCAGGTTCTCTGGGGTGCGTACAAGGCAGGGGCGTGGAACCGGTTGGCACATGATCTCACCAGTGCCACAGGCATACCAAGGACTGGTGAACAGGTCTGTCACCACCATGCGGACCTGAAGAGATGAAAGCAGGACCAACTGAACCGTTGGATCCAGGAGGCCCAGCAAATGCCCAATGCCCCACTACTGAGTAAGTATCCATGTAATTAAGTATGTAAGAAATTATCCTAGCTTATATTATGGAGATCTACGTTCCAATATTACTTCATTTATATTACAGCTGCAGGTGTGCGTTCCATGAATCGGCGAGCCTATGATGGTAGGCTGGTGCGGTTGCGCCACCAGGCAGGTTAGTAATTATTTTGCTGTAATTGTTATAGAATATAAGTGAGACAGCTTGTAAAAGAGTTCAGTGTTGTTACATATTAATGAAGTTCAAATAACACTAGAAGAAAGATTCTGCTAGTACTGTATGATTAGATAAGTGATGCAGCCTGTAATCCAGAAATAAAAATTAAATAGAGATTTTCCACGTGTATTGTAATATCAGATAACTTGCTTCTGCCTGAAAATTACTGGTAAACAAGGTAAAGACGATAGACATGTGTCAAATACATCTCCTTTTAAAATCTGCCATATGAAACATGTGAGTCTGTTGGAAAGGATTGTTGTAACCAAGTAAGAAATGTTAATAACACCTAGAATTAAGTACCATCTTGAATTGTAAAAATAAAACAAGTGAGAGTGTGAGAAAGAGGTATGAATCGACCAAGAAAGCTGTAATAAGTCTTGAATAAAGTTATACTGCAGTCAGTACATAATGAAATGAATGAGACAGCCACAACCAAAGAATGGAATGTGTCTGTCCCACAATTTGGATATGTTGCTGTACCCTTGCAATATGGAGATAGTATGGTTGTATGAAATACTGAACATCCACAGTTGTCTAGAGCCATATAAATCAAATGTAGCAGGATGCTGTACCTGAACACAGCCAGATATGAATGTGTATGAATAAAAATGCAATGTATATTAATGTAGCAGTAACATTCCCATCACCAACATTCCTAAGGTTACATATAGGAAACTGTACTAAGACCTGTAGGGTATATATATCTGCAGCTACTAGAAATGTACAGCATATGTTTAGGTAGTTGAAGTTGTTAATGAAATATTTCTTCACCCTACCCTATTTTCACAAATAATGCCATTCCACACCAAACTGGGTATGTGTATTCACAATTAATTCCCATGGACATTTGTCCTGTTGGTTCATACATATTTGCATGCACATTGATGCATGTACCCAGTTCACATATCCAGACCTGATGGCCTGTTGCCATCAATCAACCTTGCATGCTGTTGGATTGTGTACTGTTGTTCAAAATATGCATGTGTTATGCTTGCTGTTCAATGTTTGGAATTCATGGGTGTTTGGTTATTGGGAATACTGATGCATGCTGTTACAACTAATTTTGAATGGTATTGTTTGTTACTAACCCAAAATGTCATAAAATATTGCTAAACATAGGACAACAGGGAAGGCGGGTTCCAGCGGACCCACCTCTCTCACCTCAGCTGGCGGGTGCACCTGGCACTAGTGCCCAGGCCGGAACCTCCTCCGGTGGCCCTGTGCTACCTTCGTGTGGAAGCACTGCAGAGGATGGGGCTTGTCCCCCTCTGCAAGCGTGGCCAGAGGAGAACATCCACTCACCCTACAAAGTGTCCGGTCTGTGGTGCGTAGCGAGATCAGGCATTCTGTGCTTGAACCCCTATGCCAGCTTGAGGCACGGGTGGCGCAACTCACGGGTGTGCCTGCCCATCCTACACAGCCCCCAGCATAGCCCCGTTCTGGGCAGTGAAGGTGCAGTGGCAACTGCCCATGGGTGGGGATCTCAGTTCCACTGTTGCCATCTGTGGGCTCATGGGCTCGTGATATCCAAACATCCGTCCACGTCAATTGTGTTTCCCCCCCACATGTGTCATACTCTGCCCCTGTATTCATCTTGTTTGTCTTGTCTGTTAACCTCCCCTACCTACCTCTCCAAATATACCTACTTCCTGTACCTCACATTCCACTCTCACCTGAAAAAAAAAAAAAAAATGGGCACTCTGTTCCCACAAAAAAATGACGCCCCATACATAGCTGCCCATTTTGCAGACATGTCTGTTGGATATGTCAACTGGTAATTGCAATTGGCTGTACAACATATTTTGTTGTCCTCACCCCTCTCTCAGGGATGGAAGGTTTCAAATTTCACACCAAATTACACACATATGCACAGCTGTTGCTGATAAAGAAATGGGCAGCTATGGGCCTTTCCTACATCCTTCCTGCAAATACCGAGCTTGTTTTCCTACTGTCCTACCCTCTTTGTGCCCCCTTTTTCACCACTTTCCCATCTCCCCATTTTCTTTTCTTTCAAAGAAATTAGCACGGGTGTGTGCAAGAGTAAGCACTTTTAAGCAGTAGTCAGTGGGTGTGGGCTTGTGTGCGCTTAGCTAAGTGTGTGCGCAAAGCTAAGCGACAGTGTGCATTCGTGAGCACCGTGCAAACCTGCGCTAACCCGCTTACAACTGCTTAAAAGTGCCTTAGTCACTCTGAATGACAAGGTCTGTAGTCTGCTCAGCAGCAAAATAAAATTCCTCTGTCAGTCTCAAACCCAGAACCTTGGAAACACTAGTCTGCATGACTTACCACTAAGCCATGACTGATATACAAGAACTTTGTGCTGAAAGCAATATATCATGAAATAGTAGGACTGAATGTAAAGGGAATATAGGAAGGCTATTACACAAAGCTTTTCTTGTATCTTTACTGGCAATTCTTGTGGAATTGCATTACATTAGTGTGATAAGAGAAACAGCCATGCTAGTAGGTAATAATGTGACAGTAGCACCTTGCAAACCACACACACTATCAGAGCAGGATAAACACCGCCATATTTGAATAGGTAAGAGGCCAGACCTCACAACTGTGACTGATTTACAGGGATGTTCCTGATTTACAAACAAATGTTAACTGTGCCCCACTGACTCCCTGTGAAATGTACTAACAGTAGGCAGAAAGGTGTGGAATCCCACGAAATGGTAACTCTCAATTAGTTAAAGTACACACTACTTGCATGTCAGAAATGGTGTAGTAATACATATGCTCAAAATACCCCACAGTCACAACTGCAGAATATCTGAAATATATCACAGGTGTATCCCACTGATATGTACCATTCCCTGAGGCTGCTAAAATATACATCTGAGAGTATCTGAGGGCTGCAAGTGTCAGAAACTCACAGGCATATCATTCTGTCTGCTGTCACACACTCTGTGAATAGCTGTAGAATTGCTTCCACAAGCACACCCTCATGTAGGAGTACAACCCAGAAATATCAAAGGATGTAGCCATCTAATAAAATAAGGACAGTATAGCAGTTTACAAGCACTGCATGTGCCTGATATTCATAACTGTTAGTATAAAGTATAAGGCCCCAGTACTGCTCAGCAGCAAAATAAGATACCCTTGTAGGTGTTAAACCCCACAACTTGGCCTTACCAGACTGAATGCAGTACCACCAAACCATACCAAACATATAAGGAATTGCTGCTGAAGGAAATATATCATGAATTACAAGGAGTGAATGTAAATGGAAAATAGGAAATTCATAGCAACACATTCCAGTAAAGACACTTAGCAGGCCTTCAGGGAGTGAATGTAAAGGCTAAATAGTGAAGACATAGCAACAAATTGCAAGAGCTACTGTTGTATACCAGTTAATCCACAAGTCCCACAGGAAAGCACATAATCCCATGTAAACATTATTAGTATTATTAGGTGTCAGTTAACATACACACTGAGAAGAATGAACTGGAAGAAGCAACAGTCAGGTTTCAGTACAACATGCATTTCAGTGCCTACAACACAGCCTTAGATATGAGAGACATACCAACCTTTACACTCACAGAACAGTGTCCACAGCAAACCAGCATGGTCCCCACCTTGAAAAACTGAAAGGGCTACGCCTACCTAACCTAACATTTTATAGCGCTGTCCTGAAATCACAGTGAGAACTGCAATTACCACACAGCAGGCTGCATGCAATTAGTAAATGCTGGCTAACAATTGGTGCAGAGGCCATCACATGCACATGTTCAGATACCTACAAAAGCAGCCTGTACTCCCAGTCCACACATGCAATATCATTGCAGCATCTGGAGGGAGAGACAGAGACAGAGACAGAGACAGAGACAGAGACAGAGACAGAGACAGAGACAGAGACAGAGAGAGAGAGAGAGAGACCAACAAAAAAATAATAAAAAGAAAAAAAACATCAAGACAGCAGCTGCAAGCCAGCAACAAGCCATACAGCAGCAAGCCAGCCATCAGCAAGCCAGCCATCAGCAAGGCAGCCAGCAGCAAGGCAGCCAGCAGCAAGCCAACCATCAGCAAGCCAACCATCAGCAAGCCAGCCATCAGCAATCCAGCTAGCAGCAAGCCAGCTAGCAGCAAGCCAGCCATCAGCAAGCCAGCCAGCAGCAAGCCAGCCAGCAGCAAGCCATCCATAACAGCAGTCAGAAACAAAGGTAATGTAAACTACATAATCTAATAATCTACATACTGTGAAC
The DNA here is from genome assembly GCF_019279795.1 of Protopterus annectens. Classification (NCBI taxonomy): domain Eukaryota; kingdom Metazoa; phylum Chordata; order Ceratodontiformes; family Protopteridae; genus Protopterus; species Protopterus annectens. Next base: position 1,656,678,194 of record NC_056731.1, on the reverse strand, counting down.
CCTCCATATGTGTTAGCAGTCTGTATCTATATTTATATGAAGATGTGCATAGGGCAAGGGACATACTGCAACTGTTAGTGAAGGCTGGACATACATATCTAGTTGAAGGTTGCTAACAGTATGCTGCCATAGGCCCAGGGCCAAAAGCATACTACCTACCTATGACACAATGCACACACACATGTACTCATTGCATTACCAACTATGTGAGGTGGAATGAGTGTGCCACTGACTGTGTGCAAGGTCTGTAATGGTGTGATTGCTCAGCATGACTTTGTTTCTGTCATGGTAGTGTGCGTCCTTGGTGTGAGGCCAGAGAAAGATGTGTCAGTTATTGGGATACAAACATACTACATTGCCATATGTTGTGCTGTGGTCCCCTGTATATGACTGCGGTGTAGGTAGGGGTATGGCCACAAAGACTAGGGTGCATTACCATTGAAAATGTAACTGTGCATTGCATGCATTGCATGGGATGACAATATTCCCCATCCATTACCTTAATACATACCCCCAGTGTGAGTTTGTGCATTGGACCTCAAACAGTGTGCCGAGTGCTGGTGTATACTAGTTTGTTGTATGGAGTGTGGCAGGCACTTTCACACAGTTGTTGGCTGAGCACTGATATGTGGTAATTTACATGTGTATCCCCTGATAGACAGACAGATGCTATATATGGCAGTTCAGTGATATCAGTACAGTAGAGTATTATGTGTGCCATGTTACTTGCTCACATATTTTTCTTTTCCTTCCAGGGCGATCGTACATCAGCGCAACCCCTGTTATTTGGCTCAGAGGATGAGGAGATACACCAGAGCCTGGTGCGGGATTTTTCAACACTCTTTTCCCGGACCAGCCAGAACCAGCAGGAGAGGGCTGCACTGTGGCAAGACCTTGTCCGTCGGGTAAATGACATAGGCATGCATAACTGGACATATGAGCAGGTACGCCATCACTGCAGTGATTTAATTAGAAATGTCCGTCAGCGTGAGTCTGATATCCACAGGCAACAGCTTGCCACAGGTGGTGGGGCACCTATACACCCCCCCTCACCAGACTGGAGGAGCTCCTCCTAAGTGTTGTGGCTCCAGCCCAACAACAACAACATCCACAGACGTGTGTAATGCTGGAGGCTGGAGCCACCCAGCATGTGGACATGGAGTGTGCGGGTAACATGCCATATCTGTAGTTGACTGTTCTCTGCACTGGTAGTTTATGCATGTGTGAGATGTGTTCTGTGTTTGTAACTGTTATCCTGAAAATTATTGTGCAAGATTGATATTCTCAATATCAGCAGTACACCTGTGAAAGCCAACTGTTGTACTACTGTACTGTATCATACTCACAGTATCAATGGCACAGTTGTGCCCACTGACAATAACTGTCTTATTTGTGCAGGTCCCTCTGGAGTAACAGCAAGGCAGCCAATCCATGCTGGTGAGTGTGTAATAACAATACTTTTAATACTAATGATAATAATAGTAATAATACCCTCAAACAGTATTGTTATGTGTTGGATTGCAGGTGTGTTTGTGTGTGTGTGTTTGTATTTCATGTACTGAGGAGTGTGCATATGCCCATGTGTGCATGTGCCCATGTGTGCATGTGTGCATGTGTGCATGTGCGCATGTGTGCATGTGCCCATGTGTGCATGTGTGCATGTGCCCACGTGTGCATGTGCCCATGTGCATCTGTGGTAACACTGTGTACACATTGTAAACTGTGTTTCCTGTCTTCCTCTCACAGGTTCTGGTGTTGCTCTGGTGGTGTGCAGCAGGGAACCTGAAGCTACTGCTGGGGATAGTGATAATGATGATACATGTGTAATGACACAGGAAGGTGTGACAGGGTCTGTTGTTGGTCAGCCAATCAACAGTACACAGCAGTCAACCCCATAAATGCGCACAGTCATCCTGCCGATACATCCATTGTCACCAATGTCCTTAGCTGAGGGACAGCATACAGTGGGCATTGACCAGGGTAATGTGGTATCAGTGGCACATGCATCCCCTCACAGCAGCCATGGCCAGAGTCCTGACATGGTACCACACAGGCAGATGTCCAGGGGTTCTCGTGGGAGCATCCGTGATCGTACTGCCCCTGTCAGACGTGCCCACAGAGGTCTTTCAAACTCAGCTATGTTCCGGGCTGTAATGCAGGCACAGGTACGTATGGAACGGTACACCAGACAGGGTTTGAGGAAGCTTAGAGCACATCGCACTGCTATGAATGACACTATGCGTGATGTTGCGGCTGCCATCCGTACTGTCAGCGAGGTCATTGACAGATGTTGGGGGGACACATTAGATCTGTTCCACAAATACATGTCCATGAGCCAGGGCAATGCAGGATGGTTGAGGCATCGACGTGGACGTATGCCAGCAACATCAGCAACTGGCAGTCATCGCGGATGACAACAAACTCGCAGCCACTCCCATATTGCCAGTACCAGCCCCAGCAATGCTGGGTCTTTGCTGTCATCAGACCGTCCTAGGAGACCACGTGCACGTGGCTCTGGACAGTCCCAGTAGGGACATGTGTCCAGTCATCAACCAACTGCTTCTGATGACAGTACCCAGTCTGGCTTAGTACCTGATACTGTCCGTAGCACCCCTGCCAGGCACAGGTACCGTGTCCATGGCCAGAGATGGTGATCTGTATGACCTGGCAAGTACAGTCTGTGGCTGTCCACAAACACCCGTATTTGGCAGCCATGAGGTGGAACTGTGTCCATGCATACACTCATGCATAATGCTAACACCTAGGGCTAACACATACACACACACACCGCATCAACATTGCCCCATGTTGTACTGTTGTCTCTCACTAACACACACACATACATGTCGATAGGTAGCACAGGGGATAAGAAAATGGAAGTAATGATACTCAATGCCTGACATGTAAACCGCAAGATGCATGCAGTCCAAACTCTACTCAGCATGGAGAATGTTGATATCTGTGCAGTAATAGAAAACAGGTTCAAGGCTCCCAAGAGCACCCTAGCACTACCAGGTTACACCTCATACCATGCTTGACAGAACCAAAACATGGAACTAACTATGAAAGGAGGGTGAGTCTCAGTAAATGTCAAGGATACCCACACCTCAGGTTGTTGCCACAGCATGAAGCATCACAGACTATCCATGTGCAACTAACAGTGGGTTAAACAGACTTCCAGTTCATAGCCTGCTACAGACCACCCTCCTAAACACAGGTAACCCACTTGGCCTACTTAAGAACACATGAATATATGAAGGTGTCTCCAAACAACATTATATTTGGCAGCTGCATCTACCCACACATAGACTGGGAGCATTACTGTAGCTCCAACACCCTAGGTGAAAGGTTCCTAGAATCCATATGCTCAAATGCTATGGAAAAACGTATTACCACTCCCACAAGAGGGGAAAACATACTGCACCTGATCATCACCAACATGTGGACTCTATGCTCCAGACCAGAAGTGTATCCCTCACTGGTAAGATGACACCATAGAGTAATCTCACTATATTCACATTGCAACCCCAGCCCCTGCACAGAAAACTACAGTGAAAAGTTGTGTAATGCAAATTCCATGTATTCACATGAGGCAGGCTTCACACATAGGAACTATTTAAGGTCACAGGTACATATCTCTATGTGGCACACACATACCTCATGTGTGCATTGAAATTACTGCTATAATATATGTGATACAATAATAAAAGCAACACCCACCACACATTGACAAACTGTGTGACAAAAACACACAGGCATTTGTAGGATTCAAACTATGTTATGATACTTGAAAGAGATGCATTAGTAGAGTGTGCTATTCACATTACTGGGAGGCTTCCCTTCTCTTGCTATACTTATAGGGTGCTGACATCATCAGTCTTTTGAAAGAGGAATGTACATCATGTAGTGTGTTCTTCCAGTTGCCAAAAGGGCCATTTCTTTCCAAGAAAATTGCACACACCCTACCCCCCCCAAACACACACACACACACACACACACACACACACACACACACACACACACACTGAACATTTGCAGAATTTAAACCCATACCTAACTATGTTATGACACTTGAGAGAGACGCATTAGTGGACTGTGCCATTTGAATTACTGGGTGTCTTTTCTTCTCCTGCAGTATTTATAGGGTGCTGACATCATTATTTAGAAAGAGGTATGTACATCTATTACTATCCATCAGTATGGGGGATAGCATATATATGCATTAACAGACGCCTACTTCAGGGACACATATGCACATCAGCACTGCCAGGTTATGTTTTATACCATGCTTCGTGACCACAGGACTTGTAACCCACAACAGAACCAGTTTAGACCTCCCCTCCCATATCCTGAAACCACACTTGGCTTCCTGGGAACAGTGTAGGATATGAAGGTGTTCACATTCACCATTACAGTGGTTAACTTCAGGTACAGGAATATTGAGTGGGGGAACTACTCAGGCCTCAACAACATCACCCTGCAGCCACTACAATTTGTGAATCCATGTGCTATGGCAGGACCAATCACCACAACCACAAGGGGGAATACATATTGGACCTGACCATCAGCAACATGGGGACTCTATGTTCCACACCAGAGGTAGACCACTGTTGTTAATATCTGATCATAACCAATTTTCCCTGGACATCCATATCCCATCCCCACCCCCAGGCAAGGAAATCACTGCAAACAAAGTATTTATCAAAAGCAGACTTTGCACTTGTGAAGACTGGGGTGGAATACTTCAAAGGACCCATGCTGGAGGATTATACAGGCCAATCTGCAGAATCCTTGACAAATGCATTCTATGAGCATCCGGAAGGTTTGCATTGATCATGCTATCCCAAATAAAACCAAGACTCCTCCACAACAGGAGACCTGTCTGGTTTACACCAGCCATATATAAGCTGTACAACAGGAGGAGGGAGCTAATACATTACAGAGCAATATCCCACAGAGGGAGGACATCTCTGAACAGTATTGGCAAGACACTTCAATCCCTCAAAATCATCACTTGCAAGTGTTGACAGTGAAATTGTCCAGACACTGCAGATAAGGCTCCCCTCAGTCTGGAATTGAATCCCAATTAATGTTATAACTCCTTGCCAACCCCTTTTCCAGCAAACTCCAGCCACATGGATGTGACATTGCAAATTCAACCCCTGGGATCTCCACTGTGTCCCTGCTTGATAGAGGCACAGCACACTAGCCTTAAACGGTGCCTTCTGTGACCTACTTTACAGAGGCACAGTAGCCTACTGTACTGGGGAGGCAGACGCCAAATACACTCTGGCTAAGCTTATGTATTCCCTAGGGCAAACAGCCTAGTATTGACCTCTACACCCATATGTTTAAGTTTCAGATGCACAATATTTGTTGCTGATAAACTGTTTGCAGGTCTTTATTGCCATAGCTTTCCCTGTTTCTATGAACAACTTGTGTATCTGTGGAAGATGTTTGAATATGAGGGGGATCCACTATATTACTTATGTCTCTGTTGTCATTTAACTGTGTGCACTGGGCAGATTGCTGTATTGTGGGAATTTCCTGGCTTAACACATACATATGCCAGATATGTGTGGCCAACTGCTATACTGAGACATGGCCTAAGTGTGTGAGCATGCCCAGTTCAGGCTTTCCATGGCTTGTTGCCTGACATATGTCTCATTTATCAAGGTGTGCGAGCATGCCCAGTGTGAGCTTTCCATATGTTGAGATCTGAAGTCCACCACATTTGTGGTTGTTTGTGAACTTCAACAATATTTCACATTTATAGTTGTGTGTTGGAAGTCATGTTGTGTTCTTACTGCCCAACTGCTTTGTATCTGAACCCAACAGGGATTATGCTGTGTCTGCAGGGTTTCCATGGGACAGTTTGCATACAGTTGTCAACATTCTTTCATTCTGACCAAACACTGTAATATCATATAGTGTACTGGTTCAGTACTTTCACTGTGGTGGACAGTATCCTGGGTTTCAGTCCTATCACTGCTTTAAATATTCATACTGAGCACACCAGACTGGTTAAGGGCCAGTTGTGCAAATATGACCATGTTGCATTTTGTTCAGCTATGGACTACTTAAACCAGGCTTGTCCAACATTAGTAGTGTATTCCACAACTTGGGTGGACATTGACAAACACTAGCTATTTGCCCTAGGCCATTTCTAATGCTAGTCAGCAAGTGTGTTTGTCCTTCAACACACAGTTTAACTGGAGTATGCCATGACATTTTTCAAGGTTAGTATACTGTGCCTCTGTCTACCCGTGACATAAAAGTGATACCCAGGGTAAACCTACCATCTCCCATCCACTCATCAAGATTCCACTTGAAGAGAGTCAATGAGGGACTCTCTGGCTAACCTGGACTGGGAGTTTACTCAAGAGTGGAGGGAGCTTCTGGGTTATGGATCAATCACTACAGCATGTCCTATTTATGTCAGTGCTGAGGTTCAGGTCTCTCATTTGCATAGCTCACTGGCATTCAGATTTTACAAGGTGCAGCATGTGCATTGATTCCAGCTTGGACATGGCTTTCTACATCAGGCACAGATCACCTCTGAGCAGGCAGTATGGCACTGTGTGGAGCTGCAGTTTGTTTAATCAGGCAACACATGGCATCTGTTAGAGCCCTTTGATCCTCCTGGTGAGGTACTTTTGGGGTCTTTCTAGTTGCTGGAGGTGTCTGCTAAGTTACATCCCACAAGGGCCATTGTACTCAATTGTGAGGCTGATGAAGGATGACTGAAGAGGCACGATGACCTCCCCTGATCTAGATGTGAATACATTCATGATTAGGTGGGTATATGATATGTTTCTCTAACCACTATGGCCACATGGTTGTCAAATGAAAGATTTCTATCAACCTGTGTCCCCAGGTGTCTTATTACTTCTAAAGTACTTAATGGGTTAACACCTATGTGGTAATTGGTGGGCACTTACTGTTTTTCCAAAGGGGATGACTATACACTTTTCTGCATTTAGCTTGATGACATGGCTCTGGCACCAGTTGTCTGTTTCTATGAGGCCGTTTTGTAGGATGCTTGTGTCAGCTGGAGGGTCAGATATGGTGCCCAGTTTGTAGTCATCTGCAAACTTGTTCAGACACAATCCTTCCATGTTGGCCTGTACCTCTGGGAAATATATACCAAACAAGGGAGGTCCCAGGACCGAGCCTTGTGGGATGCCAGTTGTAGCTGGTTTGTAGTCTGACATGGCTGCAGCATTTCTGACCATGTCAGTTCTGTCCTTGAGCTGGTTTGCAACCCATCTACTTGAATAGGGGTTTATATTTAAGTTGGTGAGCTTATCTATAAAGAACAAGTAGGGAATTGTATGGAAGGCTTTTGCAAGGTCCAGATAGGCTGTGTGGACCACATTCCCCTCATCAATGGCCTTGGTGACTGTTTCAAATGAGTCAAACATGTTTAAGGGGCAGGATCTGCCCTTAAGAAAGTGACACTGGGTAGGGTCCAGTGTCTGTAGGTCCCCAATATCTTTATTTCTGAGGTCCATGATGATCCTTTCCATAGCTTTGCAGACCAAGCTAGTCAGGATTCTGGGGTGATAGTTTGCAGTATCCATTCAGGCACCACCTTTGTGGAGGGGGACCACTGTTGCTGTACACTGCTCTTTGGGTACATATCCTGTGGTAAGGCTGAGATTGAGCAGTAGTTTTATTTGGTGTTCCATTCTTCTTGGAGTTCATGTTGGACGCAGCCCAGGACACCATCTAGTACCATTGATGCTGTGTTTTGCTTTGGAGACGCTGGCTGTTACCTCAGCATCTGCAATGTCAGGGGGCCAGCACTCTGCTGGGATAGATATTTGGCATTTTGGTGGGGGGGGGTGGATTTTGCACTGAACCTGTCAGGTTGGATGTTGGCAATGTGTGTGGGTTTGGTGTATTGTTTGTAATTTTGGAGTAATTTTGAGCATATCTGTGAATTTCCACCAAGGTTCCTACCATCAGTTAAGAAAGACTTGTGATTATCCTTAGTGCCCTGTACAATTTGTATCTTCATAGGTTCATACTAGGCTATCTGCCCTAGGGCATTTATAAGCCTAGCCAGAGTGTGTGTGGCTTTCGCTACCCCTTGGAATGTGAATATTATGCCCATTTAGGGTTTAGTTTACTGTGCCTCTGTCTAGTAGTGACACAGAGATGACCCCCAGTGTAAACTTACGATCTCCCATCCACTCGTCAAGATTTCTTTTGAAGAGAGTCAGTGAGGGCATCTGCCTAACATGGACTGGGATTCTGTTCCAGAGTGTAGGGAGCCTCTGGGTTATGAATCTGTCCCTCCAGCACATCCTATTTATTTCTGTGTTGAGGTTCAAATCTCTCGCTCTCATGGCTTTGATGGATTTGGGTTTTCTGAGGTGGAGCATGTCCATTAATTCCAGATTGGACATGGCCTTGTACGTCAGGCATAGATCGCCTCTGAGTAGGCGGTATGCGACTGAATAGAGCTGGAGTTTCTTCAGCCGGGCAGCATATGACAAATGTTTGAGACCCTTTATCCTCTTGGTGAGGTACTTTTGGGGTCTTTCTAACTGCTCCAGGTGTCGGGTAAGGTACATCCCAAATGGGGCATTGTACTCAATTATGGGCCTGATAAGAGAAGAGTATAGGGGCACAATGACCTCTCTTGATCTAGATGTGAATGCTTTCATGATAAGGTGGTCAATATAGAAGGTCTTCCTAGCCACCTTGGCAATGTGAGTGTCAAATGAGAGGTTACTGTCAACTTGTGTCCCTAGATCCCTGATTACTTCTTCCGTACTTAATGGATTACCGCCTATGTGGCAATTTGTGGGTACCTTGTTTTTCCCAAAGGGTATGACTATACATTTTTTGCCATTCAGTTTAAGGCCATGGCTCTGGCACCAGTTATCTGTTTCTATGAGGCCTTTCTGAAGGATGCTTGTGTCCACTGGAGTATCAATTATGGTGCCCAGTTTGCAGTCATCTGCAAACTTTGTCAGCCACAATCCTCCTATGTTTGCTTGCACCTGGGAAAAATAAATGCCGAACAAGAGAGGACCCAGGACAGAGCCCTGTGGGACACCACTTGTGACTGGCTTAGAGTCTGACATGGCTCCAGCAATTCTGACTTTGTGGGTTCTGTCCTTGAGCCAGTTTGCAACCCATCTTATGCTATATGGGTTTACATTTGAGCGGGTGAGCTTGTCTATGATGCCTGAGTGGGGTATTGTGTCGAAAGCTTTTGCAAGGTCAAGGTAGGCGGTGTGAAATGCCTTACCCTCATCAATGGCCTTAGTGACTGTTTCAAAAAAGTCAACCAGGTTCAAAAGGCAGGATCTGCCCTTGACAAAGCCAAATTGGGTAGGATCCAGTGTCTGTAGGTCCCCAATGTCTTTGTTTATGAGTTCCATAATGATCCTCTCCATAGCTTTGCAGACCAGGCTCATCAAGCTTATGGGGCGTTAATTTCCAGGGTCCGTAGAAGCACCTCCTTTGTGGAGTGGGACCACTGTTGCTGTACACCATTCTTTGGGTACGTATCCTGTAGTAAGGCTGAGATTAAACAGTTAGTTCCTCTTGGAGTTCATGTAGCACGCAACCCGGGACACCGTCTGGTCCCATTAATGCTGTGCTTTTAGCTTTGGAGAGGGTGGCTCTCACCTGGGCATCTGAGATGTTAGGGAGGCTACACTCTGCTGGGATAGATATTTCTCCTTTTGGGGGGGGGGAAATTGCACTGAACCTGTCTGCCAGAATGTTGGCAATGTCTGTGGGTTCAGTGTATGTTGTGTCATTTTGGACTAACTCTGAGCATATCTGGGAGTTTCCACCCGGGTTTCTAACATAAGTAAAGAAGGCCTTGTGATTGTCTCTTGTGTCCTTTGTGATTTTTCTGTCAAAGTTGGCCTCGGATGATTGTATGAGTGATCGTGGTTTTTTGCTAGTACTGATCAGAGATGCCTTCCCTTTTAGAGATTTTGCTCTGTCATGTAGTAGCTTCCTCCTCCTGTTGTAAAGTTTGTTAATGGCTGGGGTCCACCAGACAGGATGCCTGCCTTTGGGGGAATGGGTCTTGGTTTTATTTGGGATTGCATGATCCATGCATTCTTGAAGGTGTCCTTAGAAAGTGTTTATAAAGGATTCAGAGGTGTGGTCTGTGGTTTCCAGTGTCCCAGGGGCCTTGAAGGATACCACTTCAGACTTAAGAAGTGTGAAGTCGGCTTTTGAAAAATTCTTCACTGTGGTCTTTTGTGCAAGGGGTGGGGACGGGATGTGGATTTCCAGTGAGATTAATTTATGGTCTGTTCTCAGCAATGACGGGTATACTTCCGGTGTGGAGCATTGTGTCCCCATGTTTGTGATGATCAAGTCTAGTATATTATCTCCTCTTAGTGGGAGTGGTGACTAGTTGTTCCATTGCATTTGAGTTTATGAATTCTAGGAACCTTTGGGCTAGGGTGTTGGGGCTTGAGTAATGCTCCCAGTCTATGTTTGGGTAGTTGACGTCTCCCAATATGATGGTATTTGGAGAGACATTCATACTCTCCAGTGTCTTCAGGAAGGCTGAGTGGGGTTCCTGAGTTTGAGAGGGTGGTCTGTAGCATGCTACAAACTGTACGGCAGTTTTGCCTATGGTTAGTTGCACATGGATGGTCTCCGATGCTTCGTGCATTGCCAGTAACCTGGAGGTGTGGTTATCTTTGATGAATATGGCTACTCCCCCTCCTTTTGTGGTTCGGTACAAGTTTTGGGGCTGAAAAGCATGATATGAGGTATAACCTGGTAGTGCTGGGGTGCTCTCAGGAGCCTTGAACCAGGTTTCCGTCACTGCACAGACATCGATGTTCTCCATACTGAGGAGGGCCTCGAAAGCGTGCATCTTGAGGTTTAGACTTCTGGCGTTGAACAGCATTACCCTTAGTTTTTTTCCACTTGTGTTTTCTAGGGAGGTGGGTTTGTCTTTTGAGCCTTGCCTAAAAAAGGCACTATGAGGGTGGCAAGAGCCTTGGCCAATATTCGGAAGCCCAGGGGTGACAGGTGCAAGCCATCCCTTGCGAAGCAGCGTGGCTTGTCAAGCATGTCATCCCAAGCAGACAGACATTGGACCCCCTTAGAATGACACCAGTAATTGAGCCAATTGTTAAAGCTGATCATTCTGTGTTTGTACTGTGGCATCATTCTTGGTGAGGGTAAGATGCTGCTCAGGGTCAGGGTCATACCAGCCTGGGCTACATAATCAGAGAGCTCCTCTATGTCTCTTTTCATGTAGTCCAGGGAGGTATGTCTCAGGTCATTCACACCGGCATGGACAATGACTGAGTCATATTTGTACTTGCTTTGGAGTGACCTGAGTGCTTGTGTTATGTGGCGGATTCTAGTGCCCGACAGGCAACTTACTGTAACCTTTTCCTTGTTCAGTCTGGTGAGCGGTACATCAGTGTGTCTGACTATGGAGTCACCTATTACAAGTGTATTAGGCATGTTGTTTGGCCTTAAAGGCTGTGACTGTTTGGCACACTGACTTTGTGAACTATGTGTTGCATGTGCTATGTTTTGAGGTAGTGGTTGCTTGGGTGTCTGCTTTGGAGGCCCCTGTTGTTTTGGTAGATTTTTAATTAGAGCCTCTGGGAATGTTTTTGTGTGTTTATGTATTTGGTTTGCAGTTGTGATAGGTCTATGTGAGACTGGGTTTGTGGTGTGTGTGGTTACCTTCTCCTCCTGACTGTTTTTTGCCAGTACTGAGTTCAGAGAGCTCAGCCTCCAGTTTGGCTAAATAGTTGCATCTCTCACATATATTTGTATTTGTTGGGGGGGGCGGTTGTCTGTGTACATGAGGCAGGTGTAACATTGTCTTAAGATTCCCAGATTCAACATGTTGTAACTGGCCTTAGAGGATTTTATGTGTGGCCATATTTTTTTGCCATAATACTGATCATTGATTACTTCCCTTTTTGGGTTTTGCTCTATCATGTAGTAGCTTCCTCCTTCTCTTGCATGGTTTGGTAATGGCTGGGGTCCACCAGGCCAGATGCCTGCTTGTATGGGATTGGGTCTTGGTTTTATTTGGGATTGCATAATCCATGCATTCCTGAATGTGTTCATAGAATGCATTTATAAAGGGTTCTGAGGTCTGGCCCATATTTTCCACAGGCACAAGGCCTTTAATGGATTCCACCTCAGTTTGGAGGAGTGCAACATTTGCTTTAGACATGTTTTTCACTGTGGTTTACTGCCCAGGGACTGGGGTCAGGATGTGAATATCCAATGAGATTACTCTATGGTCTGATCTTACCAGTGAGGGATACACTTCTCATCTTGGGCATAGAGTACCCATGTTGCTGATTATCACATCCAGTATGCTTACCCCTTTTGTGGGAGTGGTAATTTGTTCCATAGCATTTTGGTTTATGAATTCTAGGAACCTTTGGCCTATGGTGTTGGAGCTAGAATAATGCTCCCAGTCTATGTTTGAGTATTTTCAGTCACCCAATATAATGTTGTTTGGAGAGACCATGATATTTTTATGTGTTCTGAAGTAGGACAAGTGCGGTTCCTGGAGTTAGAAGGGTGGTCTGTAGCAGGCTACTAACTGGGAGGCAGTTTTAGCCACTGTTACTTGCCCGTGGATAGTCCATGCTGCTTCTTGCTGTGGCACCAACCTGGGGGTGTGGTTATCCTTGACAATTATTGATAGTCACCCTCCTTTTGTAGTTTGTTCCATGTTTTGGGGCTGTAAAGCATGGTATGAGGTGTAACCTGGTAGTGTTAGGGTGCTCTTGTGAGCCTTGACCCAGGTTTCTGTTACAGAACAGATATCAACATTCTCCATGCTGAGGAGAGTTTGGACTGCATGCATCTTGCAGTTTAGACTTCTGGCATTGGGTAGCATTACTTCTAGGTTCTTATCCCTTGTGATACCTATGGAGGTGGGTTTGTGTTTTGAGCCTTACCTATTCAAGGCACGGTGGGGGTGACAACAGCCTTTGCCAGTATCCAAAAGGCCAGGGGTGATAGGTGCAAGCCATCCATAGCAGGTGGAGCATTGTGTCTTGCTCAGCATGTCATCCCAGGCTGACAGGCATTGGATCCCCTTTGACTAACAGCAATACTTAAGCCAATTATTGTAATTGATCATCTTGTCTTCATATTGTGTCATCATGCTTGGTGAGGGTAGGATGTTAGTCAGGGTCATCAAGTTTGCATATACTACATGGTATTACATTGCTTAACACATGGCAAGCATGCCTCAGGTGGTGCTGCAGGGCTGTCTATGTTGGATGCACATACTACACTCCCTGTACATGTTTGAAAGCAGGTTGTGTCAACTTAGGCATCCCTTTTACTTTATGTGTGACTCAGAGAGAGGTATCATTTCCAGGGTTCCTACTGAGCCAGTGTATGTGCTATGCATTGCCTCTTTGCCAAGGCCAAGGCCTACTGGGCACAACTCCTTCTGACTACTGGGGCAGGCTCAGGTTGTTCCTCCTCCGAGTCATGCTCTGCCTGTGATGGCCTTGGCAATTGTGGGGGGCTGTTTGGCACAGCCCTATGCTGGTCCTGCTGCAGCTGTTTTCACAGAATCATATTATGTAGCATAGCACATACCATGACAATTTGGGTACATGTAGTTGGTGAGTACTGCAAGGCTCCACCAGATGTGTCCAGGCACCGGAACCGTGACTTGAGCAACCCAAACACACACTCGAATACATTTCATGTTTGTGCGTGTGCCACATTATGGGCTTCTTGTTCAGGAGTGTGTGCATTTCTGATGGGTGTCATCAGCCACGGCTCCAGTGCATAGCCAGCGTCCCCCACTAAGTGACCATGTGGGATATCCCCATTGGCAAATGTCTGGTACAGCTGCGTCAAATGCCAGATATGGGAATCATGGTAGCTTCCAGGGCAGCCAGCACACACATTCATTATTATGCCCTGGGCATCACACATGACCTGGCATTTGATGGAGGAGAAGCCCTTGTAGTTAATGTAGGCCCTACCACACTCACCAGCTGGTGCTTTGATGCGTATATGCGTGCAGTCTATTGCACCCACTACCTCAGGGTATTCCGCTATTTGCTGGAAGAGATGCATATTGCTGGCCAATACCTCATGGGAATTGGTGAAATATACATGATCACCGACATGTGCTGACATGGCATCCAGGAACTGGTGCAGTACCCTGGATGCTGATGCCTGTGATATCCCCATCATATCACCAGTTGGTCTCTGGAAGGTACCTGTTGCTAGTATTCTTAGGCCAACACATACCTTGGTTTCCACTGAGATGGGTTTCCCCTCTGTTGGTCTGTGTGTGAGGCGTGGCCTGCACAGCTCAACAATTTGCTGTAGGAGGTCTCTGTCCACTCTATAGCGCTCCACTATCTCCAGCTCATGTAACCCATGGTAGGTGACCCTGGGCCTGTACACTCTTCTCCATCTCCTCACTGTGGGTTGTCCGGCAGCATTTGCATAGTCACCACCCTCAGCATGTTGCATATGTCTCCTTATAACAGCTATGGCAGCCCCTAGCATTTTTGGTCTGAGTGAAGCTTTTTCAATTTTCACTTCTAATAGCTTACTCCTCTGTTGCAGTGTCTCTTGAGAGAAACATACTGCACTGTTGTTTGCAGAGTTTTAAGTGCTGGACTGGGCTACTGTTCTGCCTGTGTAATTGCCTGCTTCTGATTGTTTTCACCTGCTAGCTCTTACAGTATTCCCTGCTAGCTTCCTACTATTTCTTCTGCTTCCTTTTTCCTTTCTGTTTCCTCAGGGTGGAGCGACAAGCATACAAGTGCAAACACGCTTACAGCGGCTAACACGCGCGCACACATGCTTAGACGAACTAGAATCTGCTTATTCGGGTTAAACTGTGTGCACACCAGCACAAACAAGCTTACAGGTCTTTAAACAGGCTCCCACATGCTTACTCCAGCTTAAACGCGCACACTCACGCTTACATGCGCGCACTCTATCTTACTCGCGCCACCCAGCGCACACACATGCGCATGCATGCCCAGCAAGAAACTTTGGTGTTATCCATAGTGTACACCTTCCATTTCTTGGCTTTCCCATGCCTACTTGTTGACACTCCTCTTTCCATGATGTGTGACTGGCATCTTCCACACGCCACTGTGCTCCAATGAGCTTCATTTCTTTCATACATACCCCCCTGTGATGTCACCTATCTTCTACTCTGTTACTCCCCCTTATCCTACTCCTACACTCCAGGGAATGTGCTCATTTTCTATGTGACAGTGCGATTCACTATCCTACCACTCATTTACATAGGATTGCCTACTAATGCTTAGTTACATGTCTTACACTCAGCTTCCCCCCTTAGCAACCCCTACTCGGTGGCCATGTTGTTTTCAGCCTGCTATTCCCTTACATTGTAAATTCATGCTTTGCATAAAACCCACGTTTGTGGGTTTTAAATTTTTATTTTTCTGTTTTTTATAGCACAGCCCGTTTGGGCGGCGCTGCACTACGTTTAAACATCGGCAATCGCCGAAAAAAAAAAAAACATTTTTATTTCATTTTTGCATTGGGGTACTTTGCCAGTGGCCACATATTTGGCCATTGGCATGCTGCCTGGAACATATGCAACCTTTATTTGGAGCTGACAAGGCTCCATTGTGTTATTTGCAGAATGGTACTCAGTTGTCAACTGAGTGCATATCTGCAGATAACACGGCTCTTACACGGGCAGGTTTCTGCTTCCTGGATTGCAAAATTACCTCATTTGCATGCCTTTCGGCTGCAACTGAGGTAATTAGCACATCCACACCCTGTCCGTGTAAGAGCTGTTTTAGGTGCTCCCTTACACGTAAATACAGGCTGTTCCTGGATCGCTATGGCTGCATGGAGTCTTACACTACTCTTAGACTCCGTGCAAGCCATCGAGAATCCTGCCGACTGTGATTACATTTTAGAGAAATGGCAGGAGATTACTTAATGGCTCCAGGCATTAGGTACTATGCTTTTAACTTTTACTTAACAGCAAGCATTTGTGCATTTTAGAGAAACTTTAGGTGCTTAACTTTTAGTTAAACACGGCAGGAGAAACTGTGCATTTACACTTTGAAACTATTCTTAATGGCAGACAGCAGAAAAACTGTGCATTTACTTGTGTGATTACTTTTAACTGTTCACAGCAGCCATTAAAGGTGATTACTGCCGAGCTTGAAAATGTGCATATTTAACTGCCAAGCTTGAAACTGTACATTTAACTGCCGTGATTACTTTAACTGTTCACAGCAGCCGTTAAACGTGATTACTGCTGAGCTTGAAACTGTGCATATTTAGCTGATTTAACTGCTGAGTTGAAAGTGTGTACATTTAACTGCCAAGCTTGAAACTCTGCATTTAATTGCCGTATTTACTTTTAACTCTAGACAGTAGCCATTGTATGTGATTACTGCCAAGCTTGAAACTGTGCACATTTAACTGATTTAACTGCTGAGCTTGAAAGTTTGAAAGTGTGTGCACTTAACTGCCGAGCTAGACAGCAGCCATTAAACATGATTACTGCCGAGCTTGAAACTGTACATATTTAACTGCTGAGCTTGAATGTGTGTGCATTTAACTGCTGAGCTTGAAACTATGCATTTAACTGCCATGATTACTTTTAACTGTTCACAGCAGCCGTTAAACATGATTACTTCCAAGCTTGAAACCATGTACATATTTAACTGTCGAGCTTGAAACTGTGTGTATATTGCTGAACATGAAACTGTGTGTGTATTTAACTGATTTAACTGCAGAGCTTGAAACTTTGTGCATATTTAACTGATTTAACTGATAGCAATTTAAGTTTCAGTCTTCCTATCTTTCAGGAAATGCATGGTAACACAAAATATTTTATTCTAGCAACTTTTCTAAGATTATACAAGCAATGTTTAAAATGTGTCCCTGGTTTTGGGCCTTTGCCCCCCCCCCCCTAATAAATTTTGGCTTTTTCCATATTTCTTGTGCTGCATAGTTCTTCAGATGGAGAGAAGCTTAGTGCTGCTTATGCAGTACCACAACAGGTAGAATACTTGCTCTTGATGCAGAAGGCTGTGGGTTCTACTCCCACATTATGTTGTTGGATTGCCGATACTGTACTTTTAAATGGGGTGGATGCTACAGTCCTAAGAATGTCGTCTTTGGTGGAGATACTTAGTAACTATAAACCTGTTATCAGTTTGCCATCCATTCCCTATTACAATATTACTAGCTTATCATTTTTTAATGTAACATAGGCAATTTATTCTTCAAGGGCAATATGCACTTTATTTGTAGATGAAATGAAATGTAAAGTTGCTTGCTAGCAGTAACCTCTTCATTAGTTACAGTTTAGATCTCTTTAATGTCAAATTATTTAAATGACTTTTACTTCTGCAGAGATTATGCATATTTACTGATACTGGAGGACTGTAGAAGTTTGAATAGACTTTTATGATGGAAATGTTCTGAATTGGACAATTTTGTTCTTACTGGTTCATACATTTTGTTTCATTGCTTACTGGAAACATGTTCAAAACAATAAATTTAAAATGCACTCTAACAAGTGTGCTATATTAGACAAGGAATATAATTGAACACAGTCAGGAAGGTGTATCAAAGAACACATGTATGTTTCATGTGCAAGGGGCCTATGATTTGAAAAGAGCCCAAAGGTAATCTTTATCCACCACTGGCCAGATGCATTTTCTTTGAATGTGGGTTTCAATGCTGTATCAATGAATGTGAGTTTCAAGGGCAGAGAAGTTTTAATGCTAAGTAAGTCTATTTTCATTGTGAGACTATATTGCTTTGTTTAGCAGATGTCTATTAGTGTTTGTGCAATAAAATGTATAATAAGTTTTAAAAGAAATCCAAATGATTGTAGAAGTAAAGTAGTATCCACATTACTGTGTTTATGGTAAACGGGGCAATATAGCCAAGTAATAAGACATTGGAATGGTTGCGGGGGGGGGGCTGTGTAAGGGGGGCCTATTCAACCATGATTTTGTGAGTGGGAAAGGGCACCAAACTCAAAGACAGCCCTGGGTGGCACAAACTCTAGCTGCACCACTGTCTGATCAGTAGGCCATGGAGAATGAATGTTGGAGGTCTTAGCAAACTATACAATTCTTTTGCTAAGATTAGAATATCACCTACCATTAAATGCCCTACTTTTACCACAAAACCCACGTACTGCAAGTCAAGTCACCAAAAACAAAATTCCTAATGTTTATCATCATCTCCTACACATTTAAAAATGGTTACCATTTACTATAGTGTCTGGGACCATTTTTTGGTTGTCTCTTTTTCAGTTTACATTTGAAAGTTGGTATCCCACAATTCCATTGGAGTGGGTGGGGCTATGTAATTTTGTATGCAAATTTTATGTTAACCAGTGTACAGATTTGTACCTATTTTCCATGGGCTTTTGTCCAGATTTTTGATGTATCCAGGTTGAGAGGTATGATTAGGAGTGGCCTACACAGTTTTACCAAATAGATATGCAAGTACTGTAAGATCTTAAATATGTGACACAAATATCAGCCACGAAGACAGGTTTAAATATTAAAAACCAACCTCCGTACAGGAACGCTAGCTGTCCGAAGCGACAGCTACCCTCTAATTCAGTTCGTATGCAATGTTCAACCAGTTCTATTCAAAAGAAAGTTACAAAACACCAAATCCAGGTTTCCAACAATACGGAACATAAAACGTTACTACGGCTTCAGCTTAACAGTAAACTTGTCAGTGCATCCAGTTTGTTGAATAAAAACAATAGCTCCAACTTTCCATATAAAAGGGAACGTTCTTTATTCACAGCAATTCCATATCAGTAAGCGCTTTCACCCTGAAAAGGGCTTCCTCAGACTGTACAATTAATTACAAAAGACACAGCCTTTATATACCTTTAGTAATCAAGTAAATTAACACTAATTATCCCATCATACAAATCAACTTACATTATAAAACATCTAATACCCTTTATTCATTTTAATAGATAAGAATTTTTAAAAATTTTTAAAAACTAAACATACTCATAGAAAATAGACATACAACTAAAAAAGTTGTATGTCTAGAATTAATTCACGTTTAACCTACAAGGTTTAAAAACATTAAAACCTCTCTTTTCCTTATTAAAATCAGTCATTCTACTGGTAATTAATTTTCATGCCAGTAGATGGTGCCAATACACAGTTCTTCATATTTATTTCAGTAAGTAACAAATGCACCTATAGCCTACTGAGCAGAATTAAAAGAAATTCTTGTCATACTAACCCCTATGATAGGACAATACACACATTTCATATTGTAAGATGACAAGAGGTTTTTCGGTATTAACTCTTTCTTACTTGGCATAAACCAGTCTCAGTTAATTCCAGTAATACTTAAAAACACAACATTTAATAACTAAAGTGCATCAGTACATTAATTTTTCATATGGAGAGTTCCCTCTTTATATTTCATATTAAATTAATAATAAAATTGATGAGAGCTTTTTGTCTTATGTAGAACAAACTAATCACGATTTAGTCCTTTGTTGCTCTCTTGAGCTCACCATATAGTGACTAAAGTGTCTCAGTGCATTAATTTTCTTACTAGAAGTACCCTCCTAATCTGTCTTTAGTCTTGATGTTATCATACACTTAATGACATTATGCATCATATATTATCTGGGGTATCTCAGTGCTTTAGCCTTCTTTTTTTCAAAAAAGGTTGTATACCCACTTTATCATTCAAGCCTGGAAATTGGTCTGACCTACATCTTATGATCCATTTAGATTCCTGTTCCAGTGTATAATTCTCAATATCCCCTCCTCTAATAGTCTTAGTTATCGCTTGCATAACAAAAAAACTGAAAGTATCGTACTACCCTCATTTTGTTGTGTTTAGCCAATGCGTTTCTCTCATCCCCTATTCTTACACCATACATATGTTCTCTTATACGTTCCCTAAGTTGTCTATTAGTTTTTCCTATATAGAACGCATCACATGAACTACATTGGGCCAAATATATCACATTTTCTGTCCTACAATTCGTGCCCGTCTTAAAATTATATTCTTTCCCAGTGGTCGGTGATTTAAACTGTGTATCAGTGTTGATGAAACAACATTGTTTACAGTTATTACAGGGAATTGTGTTTACTGTGTGTGTTATATGGGTGTTATAATTCTTGTGACACAATGTTCTTTTTATATTTGGCTTATTTCTGTAACAAAATTTAGGTATATCCCCTACCAACAAGCTTATCTCTTTCTCTAACCCTAAAACATGCCAATGTTTACTTATAATATCTTTCACTTCTATGACGTCTTTCGTATAATACATAGTAACAGGGAGTTTATCAAATTCCAAATTGTTACTACAATCTTCACTTACTACATTTTCCCTGTCCAAAAAATATGGACGTGCTCTGGTTCCTCTCATTTCATATACTTCATTTATAGTCTTAACTATATCTTCCTCTCTATATAGTCTATCCATGAACTTCTGTTTCATCCCTGCTATTTCTTCTTCAAACCCTACGATAGTAGGATTTAGCCGGGACGCTCTCATGATCTGTCCCTTAATGATGTTATCGAAGATGTGTTTGGGGTGCATGCTCTCTCTATGTAAAAGTGTGTTCTTGTAACATTTTTTCCTATGAATAGATGTGTTTACAATTCCATTGGCAAGTTTTATAACATTAACATCTAAGTAAGAGATGTAATCCTTGGAATAATTCATAGTAAATTTTAAATAACTAGTGAGACTATTTATTTCTCTCTCAAATTCTAATAAAGTCTCTTCACTCCCTTTCCACACCAAGAAAAGATCATCTACGAATCTTTTAGAAAAAGTGACATTTTGTCTATAACTTGATAATGGGAACAAACATTCCTTCTCCCATTCGGCCATGACAATGTTGGCGTAGCTACTGGCACAAGAAGTGCCCATAGCTACGCCATCATTTTGCAAGTAGATGTCTTCTTCAAAGAGGAAAATGTTATTTTCTAGTATGATTTCTAGAAATAGTGTTAATAAGTCAATAAATTGAGGGTCCATATCCGTATACTTTTTCAAATAATTTTGTGTTTTTTCAATACCTATAGAGTTCGGTATCACCGTAAACAGACTCGTCACATCTAGAGTGACCAATATATAATCAAAACCTTCTTGTATTTTAGACAAATACTCATATAAGTCTAGCAAAAACTGTTTACTGTCTTTTAAAATATTCAAATTTTGTTCAACTTTATGAGGTACAAGTATTAAATAAAGGCTTATCTTTCATCCCTAGCAGGTATAGTGATAGTGCTGAAACCATTATTGACTTGAGAATGTTTGTTAGAAACATACAACTTAGGTTAGATTTTGGTTTGACCGACAGAGATAGAGTGTTGAATAGGTTTAAATCACCTAGTACTTATGTTCCCATATTACATCCAGTGTTGGACACATTTTCGAGATTAGTAGAACATGATATACATACCCACAGCTCTGAGAGGAATGTAAGGAAATACAAGGATAATTTAACATGGATGCAAAGGAAAGCACTACAAGAACTTAAGAATGATAGGAGCATTATTATAGTTCCTGCAGATAAAGGTGGACCTATTGTGATTATGGACTATGAACACTACTCAAGTAATATGAAAACTATGTTGAATAGTGAAGGATGTTATACTAGGTTAGACATTAATTATGTTATATATAAAATATTTAGAGTCTATGACACTATAGATGACTTGCTTAGTAGTAGATTGATAAAGAAAGATTTCTTTAAGTTTTTGAAAGTTAATTATCCGTTGATTCCGATTTTAAAAGGACTACCCAAAGTGCATAAAGGACTTAGAAATCCACCTATGAGACCAATTGTCTCTGGACAAGGGTGGTTGACGGAACCCTTCTCACTTTTTGTAGAACATCATTTAAGAACAGTAGTTGAACAAAATTTGAATATTTTAAAAGACAGTAAACAGTTTTTGCTAGACTTATATGAGTATTTGTCTAAAATACAAGAAGGTTTTGATTATATATTGGTCACTCTAGATGTGACGAGTCTGTTTACGGTGATACCGAACTCTATAGGTATTGAAAATACACAAAATTATTTGAAAAAGTATACGGATATGGACCCTCAATTTATTGACTTATTAACACTATTTCTAGAAATCATACTAGAAAATAACATTTTCCTCTTTGAAGAAGACATCTACTTGCAAAATGATGGCGTAGCTATGGGCACTTCTTGTGCCAATAGCTACGCCAACATTGTCATGGCCGAATGGGAGAAGGAATGTTTGTTCCCATTATCAAGTTATAGACAAAATGTCACTTTTTATAAAAGATTCGTAGATGATCTTTTCTTGGTGTGGAAAGGGAGTGAAGAGACTTTATTAGAATTTGAGAGAGAAATAAATAGTCTCACTAGTTATTTAAAATTTACTATGAATTATTCCAAGGATTACATCTCTTACTTAGATGTTAATGTTATAAAACTTGCCAATGGAATTGTAAACACATCTATTCATAGGAAAAAATGTTACAAGAACACACTTTTACATAGAGAGAGCATGCACCCCAAACACATCTTCGATAACATCATTAAGGGACAGATCATGAGAGCGTCCTGGCTAAATCCTACTATCGTAGGGTTTGAAGAAGAAATAGCAGGGATGAAACAGAAGTTCATGGATAGACTATATAGAGAGGAAGATATAGTTAAGACTATAAATGAAGTATATGAAATGAGAGGAACCAGAGCACGTCCATATTTTTTGGACAGGGAAAATGTAGTAAGTGAAGATTGTAGTAACAATTTGGAATTTGATAAACTCCCTGTAACTATGTATTATACGAAAGACGTCATAGAGGTGAAAGATATTATAAGTAAACATTGGCATGTTTTAGGGTTAGAGAAAGAGATAAGCTTGTTGGTAGGGGATATACCTAAATTTTGTTACAGAAATAAGCCAAATATAAAAAGAACATTATGTCACAAGAATTATAACACCCATATAACACACACAGTAAACACAATTCCCTGTAATAACTGTAAACAATGTTGTTTCATAAACACTGATACACAGTTTAAATCACCGGCCACTGGGAAAGAATATAATTTTAAGACGGGCACGAATTGTAGGACAGAAAACGTGATATATTTAGCCCAATGTAGTTCATGTGATGCGTTCTATATAGGAAAAACTAATAGACAACTTAGGGAACGTATAAGAGAACATATGTATGGTGTAAGAATAGGGGATGAGAGAAACGCATTGGCTAAACACAACAAAATGAGGGGTAGTACGCATACTTTCAGTTTTTTTGTTATGCAAGCGATAACTAAGACTATTAGAGGAGGGGATATTGAGAATTATACACTGGAACAGGAATCTAAATGGATCATAAGATGTAGGTCAGACCAATTTCCAGGCTTGAATGATAAAGTGGGTATACAACCTTTTTTGAAAAAAAGAAGGCTAAAGCACTGAGATACCCCAGATAATATATGATGCATAATGTCATTAAGTGTATGATAACATCAAGACTAAAGACAGATTAGGAGGGTACTTCTAGTAAGAAAATTAATGCACTGAGACACTTTAGTCACTATATGGTGAGCTCGCAGAGCAACAAAGGACTAAATCGTGATTAGTTTGTTCTACATAAGACAAAAAAGCTCTCATCAATTTTATTATTAATTTAATATGAAATATAAAGAGGGAACTCTCCATATGAAAAATTAATGTACTGATGCACTTTAGTTATTAAATGTTGTGTTTTTAAGTATTACTGGAATTAACTGAGACTGGTTTATGCCAAGTAAGACAGAGTTAATACCGAAAAACCTCTTGTCATCTTACAATATGAAATGTGTGTATTGTCCTATCATAGGGGTTAGTATGACAAGAATTTCTTTTAATTCTGCTCAGTAGGCTATAGGTGCATTTGTTACTTACTGAAATAAATATGAAGAACTGTGTATTGGCACCATCTACTGGCATGAAAATTAATTACCAGTAGAATGACTGATTTTAATAAGGAAAAGAGAGGTTTTAACGTTTTTAAACCTTGTAGGTTAAACGTGAATTAATTCTAGACATACAACTTTTTTAGTTGTATGTCTATTTTCTATGAGTGTTTAGTTTTTAAAAATTTTTAAAAATTCTTATCTATTAAAATGAATAAAGGGTATTAGATGTTTTATAATGTAAGTTGATTTGTATGATGGGATAATTAGTGTTAATTTACTTGATTACTAAAGGTATATAAAGGCTGTGTCTTTTGTAATTAATTGTACAGTCTGAGGAAGCCCTTTTCAGGGTGAAAGCGCTTACTGATATGGAATTGCTGTGAATAAAGAACGTTCCCTTTTATATGGAAAGTTGGAGCTATTGTTTTTATTCAACAAACTGGATGCACTGACAAGTTTACTGTTAAGCTGAAGCCGTAGTAACGTTTTATGTTCCGTATTGTTGGAAACCTGGATTTGGTGTTTTGTAACTTTCTTTTGAATAGAACTGGTTGAACATTGCATACGAACTGAATTAGAGGGTAGCTGTCGCTTCGGACAGCTAGCGTTCCTGTACGGAGGTTGGTTTTTGAATTTACGTATTTCTTAACAGGAACGCGCTCTCTGGTGGAACGCTTACGCTGCTGTGTTGTATAGGTTTAAATATATTTAATGATAAGTCATAAAAAACAAGAAAATACTCAGTAAATCATCACAGTAACTTTGGAGTTCAAAATCACAGGAAATATTTATAAAGAAATTACTATACCCTAGAAACTTACTATTACAGCAAGGCAAGTGTGGTAAATGGATCTTCTACCTGATGTTGACAGATTAAAGACAAATGCAGAATGCACTACCTCTTTCAGAGAGTTCTTAAATTAATATCTCAAATATCGCTGCTAGCATACTTGCAGCATGACATCACATCTTGTCATCTGACTATCCCAGTTGAAAGCTATTGATACAGCTGTAGCATTTAGCATCTATCTGTGAAAACACATAGACCTTGGATCTTTTGGCAAATGGTGGAAGTTCTAAAATAGTTTACATTCCTCAACATATAAAGATGATACAAAAAACTTCTAGCTCTAGACATTATGTCTCCTGTTGCACTGAAACAGAATGATACCATCTCGTTTATTATGTGGTTATAAAGTAATTTAGGTTTTCAGCTATTCTTCTGAAGTTAACTCCTTGTGTTTCAGTCCCCATTGTTAAAATACATATACATCTAAACAGTTACAATAGTGTATATACATTTCTGTTTTTATCCAGCAGGGTACACTGTGGTCGCACCTTTAGGCTTAGTACTGTATAAACCCTTTTCACACACACTTCTGTACCAGCAGTTTGATATACACATAACATACAGTTCTAATACATTTGTAACACAAGCATATGAATCTTGTTGACATCCCCAACTGACATATAATTATTTACAAAATTCCAGCTAGTTGGGCTGGCAGTATCTCCTTTTGTTACAGCTTCCATACTACAAGCCATACTGGACTCCTTAAGATAGGATTCTGCCAAGAGTAAGCTTTGCATGGCAGAAGCCAGATACTTAGGATAAAATGCTGGGAGAGGATAATTAGAAAGCATACAAATTATAAAATGTTAAACAAATGCCCTATACCCAACATTTGGCATTTAGAAATTGCAATTCTCTTACTATGTTAGGCCTAACAGGCTGCAATAAAAAAATAATTCACAGTTGCACATCCATAGCCTGTCCCCTGACAGATGTTACAAAACCAAGGGTGCCTATCTAAATGTGATCACAGCAGCAGATGAAGCTTTTAACTACTTAAAAATTATTTTTAGATTCAGAGATTTTGTTGGTAGCCCTTGTCCTTACTAACCATAGGTTGTGTACTGCTATGTATCTTAAGTTGGATTTGTGCTATCTCAGGAAGAACAACCAGTCTTCTGCCTGAATATGACTGAGATCAGATATTCTGCCACTGGATGACACTATCTCACTATTAAATGGGCACTAACCTCAGTCTAGTATTATTTGCACCTCTGCAATAGTTGTACAAACAACAGTATGTGAATTGTTTCTAATTAGAAGCTGTGGAATGCAGTCTGATTGTAGTGTTGAGAAAAAACATGAGTACTTTGAACAGGAGGCATACAGTGGAAGGAAGTCTATTGAAAGTGGAGATCATGTTGGAAGTAAAGTCTGCAATAGTAACTTGAATAGACCAAACAAAGCCTAAGTACTTGAAGTACTTGAGAGTTTTTTGAAGCATCACAAGCAGGAAACCATAAGCAAGGCTTTGCCAAGTTTGTGTATAAATACCAGGCATTGTGAATTTTTAAAATAATTTTATTTGTAGATATGAACTTGAAAGAAAAGGCTAGTTCTTTTTTTACATTTAAAGTTTGCAGTAAAATAGTCAGGCATTGTAAATTTTTTAAATCATTTTATTTTTAGATATGAACTTGAAGGAAAAGTCCATTTTTTTACATTTTGCAATAAAAAAGTTTTTTTTCTTTAAAGAGAAGCTGACTAATTTTATGTCTGAAGCATACCATATATTGGAGAAATGTGATTGTAAAATTTATGTGTTTTAGATAATCACCCCAACTTATTATATCCATGTGAAAATTTGCAAAAAAATGTCATTCTATGCTATTTAGATGTAAGCAGTCTACTTTTAAGTTACCATGAATCTAACAAAAGTGAATTTCAAGGTATTTATTGAAATGAGGGTAAGGAGCAAAAATCTAATGTTTCAACCATCAAATAGCATAAATCCAAATAATTAAATTCTACTCCATTTACAAAAATATATATTCATTCTACATTTTGAATGACCTATCCCAATGCCTCTTGCATGCTGGCATTAGTGAAATAGATCATTGGTAGCCAAGGCCCAACACTGGTCTCAACACGATCCCCATTAAATCTCATCAAATAACGTTAAACATGATTTTAAGTTGCCAAATGTCATTTAGTTCAATCACAACATAGATTTATCTGCTTCAGCCTGCAAACCTTGTGTTCCTTAACACTAATCATTAAATACTTTCATCAGTGGTAACAGGCCCATATGTACGTACATATGGTCTGAGATGTAACAAAACTAAATCAACGATAAAGCAATATTAAATTGGTTATTAAAACATGAACTCTACTGCCATCAGTCTGATTTAGCATTCCAGTATACCTTTCATCCTGTCAATAAAAAAGTGCAAGTCTGATAACCTGTTCAAAATCTCATCACAAACTCTGAACTGTAATGCCATTGCCACCCTAGAAAACAACATTCTGTGGTATTTTTTCATTTACATCACGAATCACACTATACAATCTAACTGGCTACACTATTATCCCCTAGCATGTTTTTATGAATGAAGAGTAATGCTGTTAACCTAGGGGCAATATTTGTATGAGTTCTCAGCCATACCACCATCAAAATAAAAACAAAACTTCATTAAGGGTATTTCTAACTTGAACTGCTGACTCAAGGCAATTAAGCTAATTAGAAATTATGCAAGTAAAACCTTTGTATTTTGGAAGTTGCCATTAAAGTATACTATTAGCAATCTAGCTTCAGGACTTGCAAATTACTTTGATGGAAGATTACCTAATGAGCAGTAATCATTTTTACTAACTGTACCTGCCCTTCCATAGCGCTGTTGCAGAATTCTTTACTTAAGTGATCTCCTGCCAGTGGTAGCCCAATGTCCAGCCAGTATACCAAAGCCTTTAGTTCTTACAGACATTGTATGTCACACATATGCCACTGAGCAAGGCATAGGGCATAAAGGTAAGGTCTGATCCAGCTGCTGTCCACCCTCCCATGGATGTCTCTGTCAAGGGTGGTGAAAGCCCAGAGGACCATCTGGTAGTTGTTTTGGATTCTTCTTCTCTGACCCCATCAGAGGCCAGCATGGATCCATCTTCTTGCACATCCCCAGAGGCTTTTCAAATGTATGTACCTGATAATTGAAGGGGGAACCTCAACTGATTATTTCTGAAGGACTGAGGGAGATTCCCCAAATCTTAGTTCAGGAGGAGATTCCTATGACCACTACTGAATCTTTCCAGGGGTCTGGACCATCAGAGGGTGTTTCATGCAGAAAAAGAAGCTAAAAATAAAGCATACTCCCCCTGTTCTTAAGGATCCCCTACATGAATGGTAGGATTTCACTCGGTTTATTTAATGCTTTGATGACCTTGAAGCTTTCTCAGGGAGTCTCTGCGCATGCTCTTCCTTGGTCTTCTACTCCAAATAAGAGACCCAGGGAATTGGATTCCTCAGATGAGGACCTAGACTCAGGAGAAGAATCTTTGGCTTACTCTTCCCAAATCCCTTCCCCTTTGGACTACAGTTTGGAAGAGAAGGATTCTGTTGAGCAGAGTCACTGGAGTGATCCCTGGGGTGAATTTTCTATTTCCCATTTACTCATCAATATTTTTCTTGAAGAGGGCCAGTGAGGTGCTCTGCTTGACATGTATGGGAAGTCTATTCCATAGCATGGGCAGTTTCTGTGTTATGAACCTGTCCTTCCAGCACATTCTGTTGATTGTGTTGTGGTAATGAGGTTGAGGTCTCTGGAGTGTGTAGTGCGGCGGTATTGGGATTTCTTTAGATGTAGCATTTCTATCAGAGCTGGGTCAGACATGGCTTTTAAGTCAAGCAGAGATTGCCTTTAAGTAGGCAATATAAGACAGAGAATAGTTGGCGTTTTTTGAGTCTGTCCATATAGGACAAGTGTTTAAAGCCTAAGATCTTCTTTGTGAGGTACTTTTGCAGCCTCTCCAGTTGTTGCAGGTGTCTAGTGAGGTGCATGCCAAATGGGGTATTGCACTCGACGACTGGTCTAATGAGGGAAGAGTAGAGGGAGACAATGACCTCTTTCTTCCTGGATGCAAAAGCCTTATTAATGAGATGTGCCACATAGAAGGACTTTCTGATCACAGTGGCAATTTGGTGGTCAAAAGAGAGATTTCTGTCAACCTGTGTTCCCAGATCTCTCATAACTCCTTCTGTGTTCAGTGGCCTACCATCAATGTGGTAATTCATGGGAACTGGGTTTTTCCCAAAGGGGATGATGACACATTTTTTGGCATTGAGCTTAAGGCAATGGTTCTGACAACAGTCGTTGGTTCAGTGAGACCTTTCAGTAGGATGTCAGCATCACTTGGAGAGTTAATAACAGCTCTCGACTTGCAATTGTTTGTGAACTTTGTCAGCCAGAGTCCCTTTGTTTTGGCCTGGAATTCAGTGAAGTAGATACCAAACAGGAGGGGACCCAGGACTGAACCCTGTGGGACTCCACTTGTGACTGGTTGGCAGTCTGACTTGGAGTCAGCTACTTTCACACTGTGGGTTCTATCTGTGAGCCAGCTTGCAACCCACCTGCTGATATAGGGGATGATGCCTAGCTTAGTGAGTTTTTCTGATTCCTGAGTGGGGAATGGTATCAAAGGCCTTCACTAGATCAAGGTTGGCTGTATGAACCACCTTGACTTCATCCACAGCTCTGGTGACTGACTCAAAGAAGTCATCCAAGTTGAGCAGGCATGATCTACCCTTCACAAAACCAAACTGTGTTGGATCCAGAGATTGGAGATTCCCTGTATCCTTGTTTATTAGGTCCATGATGATGAGTTCCATAGCTTTGCATATCAGACTTGTCAGGCTAATGGGGTAATAGTTCCCTGGGTCTGTAGTCACTCTTCTTTTGGGGAGAGAGATGACTGTAGCAATGTGCCATTTGGTAGGGACAAAGCCTGAGGTGAGGTTGTGATTGAACAGGACACATAGGTGAGGTGTCAGTTCACTCTGTAGTTCATGTATAAAACAGCCAGGGATATTGTCAGGTCCCATAGAAGCTGTATTCTTGGCTTTGGACAGTGCTGTTTACCTGTGCAGCAGTAATACTGGATGCCTGGCAATCAACTGGTATTGTGATTGGTTCTTTGGGGGGAGGAGTAAAGTTGACACTGAATCTGTTGGCCAGTATATTGGCAAAATCAGTTTGCTTGGTAAAGGAGGTACCATTGTGCAGTAGCTCACTGCAAATCTGGGTATTGCCTTGGAGATTCTTTACATAACCACAGAAGGCCTTGTGGTTTTCCTTACTATCTGCTGCAATTCTGTTTTCATAGCTAGCTTTAGAGAACTTGATGAGGGATCTCAACTTTTGATTGAGGCTGATAAGGGAGTTTTTCCAGTCTTGGGACTTCCCCTTATTCCGCATCAGTTTCCTCCTTCTGTTGTAGAGTTTGTTTATGGCAGGGGACCACCAGATTGGCTTCCTTTTTTGAGGAGAGCGTCTTGGTTCTATTGGGTATAGCGAGAGCCATGCATTTGTGTACGTGTTTGTACAGTGCATTGGTGTATGATTCGGTGGTCATGCAAACTATTCTCCATTTGCATGGGTGCCATGAAGTTAGCCACCTCTGTTTTTAGGAGCCCAAAGTTAGCTTTGGAGAAGTTTTTTATGGTGGTTACCTTTGCGGGGGGGGGGGGGGATTTTCAAGGTGATTAGTTTGTGGTTGGATCTAACCAGGGAGGAGTTGACTACTGGTGCAGAGCAACACTCACGCATGTTAGTAAAGACCAGGTCAACAATGTTGCTACCTCTAGTAGGGGTAAGAACGAGCTGGTCCAGGGCATTGGAATTAATGAATTCCAGGAAATGTTGAGCAAGTGTATTGGTACATGAGTAGCTTTTCCAGTTAATGAAGGGGTAGTTGAAGTCACCCAGTATGAGAGTGTTAGGTTGGACCCTAATATTCTCCAGGGTGTTTAGGAATGTGGAATGTGAGTCTTGGGACATGGTTGAGGACTTATGTCAGGCCACAACCTGAATTGCTGTCTTACCCAATGTTAGCTGCACCTGAAGTATCTCTGATGTGTTATGTTGGGGCACCAGTCTGGAGGTGTGTGCATCCTTTATGAATAGGGAAACACCACCTGCCTTGTAGCTTCAGTCCAAGTTCTGGGGCCAAAAGGTGTGGAATGAGTTATAGCCTGGTAGTGCAGGGGTGCTTTCTGCTGCCTTGAACCAGGTCTCTGTTACAGCACAAATGTTGACGGTCTCCATTTTAAGGAGTGCTTCAAGCGAGTGCATTTTGAGATTTAGATTTCTAGCATTGAGCAGCATGACCCCCCAGACTGCATTTGTTTGCAGCCGTTACGGTGGTAATTTGGTCTTTGGAAGATTGCCTTAAAAAAGGCACTGTAGGGGTGGCAAAAGCCTTGTCCAGTATCCAGAAGCCCAGGGGTGGACAGATGCAAGCCATCTCTGTCAAAGCATCGAGGTCTGTCAATCATGTCATCCTGGGGAGACAGATACTGGATCACCTTAGAATGACACCAGAAACTTAGCCAATTGTTGAAATAAATCATTTTCTGCTTGTACTGTGGTATCATTCTGGGTGATGGTAGGATGCTGCTCAGGGCTAGGGTCATACTTGCCTTCCCTACATAATCCGAGAGCTCCTCCATGTCTCTTTTCATGCAGTCAAGGGAGGTATGTCTCGGGTCATTCACACCCACATCTACAATGACAGAGTCATATTTGTACCTGTTGTTGGGGGACCCGAGTATGTATGCTATGTGGTGGATCCTGGCACCTGACAGGCAGCTGACTTTTACTTTCTCCTTATTCAACCTAGTGAGTGGGACATCAGTGTGCCTCACTATTGAGTCACCTATGACTAGTGTGTTAGGCATGCTGTTTTGCCTTAGGAGCTTTGGTTGAGTGGCACACGGTTTAGGAGAGTTATATGTCTCGTGATTAGTGTTGTGTTGTGATGGTCGAGTGCATTTCTGCCTTGGAGGCCTCTGCTGTTTGGGTAGATTTTTATTGAGAGCCTCAGCGAAGATGGGTGTGTGGTTTGTGGTTTTATGTGAGGGGAGTGCTGGTATATGCTCTGAAGGGCTATGTGTTCCATATGGTGTGGTGCAAGTGTTGAATTTCTCTTCTTGACCAGGTACTCCGGTCTTGGCTGGAGAGTGCGTGACTTCCAGTTTGGATGTATAAGTTCATCTCTCGCAAGTCTGAGTGTTGGGAAGTAAGAGGAGAGGGTTGTTGGTGTACATGAGGCAGTTGCTACATTGCCTCAGGATACCCAAGTTCACCAGATTAATATGAGAAAGCACAGGGAGCTGACCTTTAGACATGCCTGGAGGGAGGGGCATTAATAATAAGTACTGGATCTGTTTCCTTGTAGAACATTTAGTGCTGGTAGTACTTTTGTGTGCTACAGTAATTGCTACAAGAAGTCTGGTAAAGTTTAAGACTAATTAGCTAGTAAAAGTGCAGGAGAGGAGAGAACTGGCAGATCTAAGGGAAAAATTGAAGAGCAGACTTTGGCACTGTTCAGAAGCTTACAAACAGTCCTGGATATAGCAAATCTGTATCTTGACTAGACTAGTTACAGGAAAGGCAGGAAACAAAACGAGTGCAAATATTTTTACACATGCCCTTCCAATAACCTTTCTGTAGTATCAGTCTCCTCTGATAACCCCTGCAAATTATTGCCCTGTATGAAACCTTGCCTTCTGATATAGATAGTAGGGCTATGGAAAGGTTGGGCAAAAGATTTTAACACTGCTGCCACATTCTTATTTATGGCCATCAACTAACAGGCTCATATGACTAGGTATGTTTTGGACCTCCTTTGTCAAGTTTCTAAGTTGGTTTCTGACCTTCCTGACTCTGAGGGGAAGGCTTCAACTCTTTCCCTGCTGTGTTGTATATCTCAAGTTGCCTGCCACTAAGTCAAATGTGGCTATGATGCAACTGATGCCTTTTATAGGGCTGTTGCTTTAGGTCAGTTATGAGACGTTATTCTTAGCTTTGTCTTCAGGCTATGCCTGATGATATTAAATCCAAACTTTTAGATGCTCCTTTGGATAAAATAAACTTTTTGGATCTGTTGCAGGTGAACCTTTCAAGCCTCTCTAGGACAATGGTAGAGCCTTACAGAAGTTGAAATACATTTTCTGTTTCTCCTATTCCCAAATTTCAAAGGAATTATCCCTGTCTGATTCTGTTTGGAGGCAATCTCATACTCTTCCCAAGGGCAATAAAGGCTATATGTGCATGCTTCTTGTTAAGTCTACTCAGACTCTTGCTTCCCAGAAACCTCCTTTTCAGAATAAGCCAGGTTCTATTTAACAGTTTACTTCCTTCTGCACTTGGTCAGGTTCCCATGTCCTTCCATCTGTCCCTCTCTCTTTCAAATTAGCTTCAGATAACTTCAGACTCTTGGACTCTATCAGTTATCCATTGGAAATATTTCATGGTTTGGAAATCCCTTCCTCCATTTTCGGCATTCCTCAACCTCCCTGAGAGCAGTTCTCTCATTTCCCAGAGGTTCTTCATTTTCTTTTGGTACAGGGCACCATTCAGGATTTGTCCTCTGTCTTGATGGAGAACAGATTTTATTCCAGGATATTACTAGTCCCATGAAAGGAAGGCATTTGGAGACCAGTTCTGGAGCTTTCATGGCTGAACACCTTTCTCAATGTTCCTTTCTTTCAGATGTTATCTCTGCAAACATTATTTCCTCTTCTTTTACCCCAGGCCTTTCTGTTCTTCTGGGTCTTAAGGATGCATACCTTCACATCGCCATCCATCCTCTTTTTAGGAAATTTCACATTTCTGTCTCTCCTTGCATTTTCAGTTCTTTGCTTTTCACTTTGCCCTCTCTAATGCTTCTAGGGTATTTACCAAGTGCCTCACTCCTGTCTTTGCTTTTTGCAGGGTTCAAGGAATTCAGATAATCCCCTGTCTAGATGATCTGCTTATTCAAGTTCCTTCCCAAAACACTTCTGCTTCAGGATCTCATATTCACTACTTACCTGATACAGAGTCTGAGTTTCACCATAAACTTCCAGAAATTAGTTTTGACGTCTTCCCCGGGATAATGTTTTCCGAGTTGATGGCTTCAGATGGTTTCCATGCTGGCATCCTTGCCCGCTCCCAAGGCACTGTTTCTAATTGCCTTCTTCCATTCTCTTCTCCTCTGACATCTGTCTCAGCCTGGGGGTTCGCAGAGTTCTTGAATTGATGGCTTCCACCATTCCCATGCTCCATCTCACCATGCTCCATATAAAAAAGTTTTAGTGGTATCTAAAGTTGGTGTGGCTCCAGCATTGCCACCCTCTGGACTTCCTGGGAGGCCTAATATGAAGGATGCCATAAATAAATTGCTTTCCTTCCCTGTCTCAGGCTCAAACTTCAGTGGTGGATTCATCAACTTTCTCTCAACCTGAGGCTTCCTTTTCAAGCTCTAGTTCAAACTCAGAAGCTCTTTACAGATTGCTCAGCAAGGGGGTGGGGTGCCTCCTATAGTCCCCTGAAAGGTTCCGAGTCTCTGGCTTCCTCATCAGAGGTCAGACCACATCGACATAAAAGAGTAGAGGGCCCTGATTCTGGCCCTACAGGCTTTCCATTCCCTCTTTCAACGCGTGTCCCTCAAAGTTTTCACAGACTATTGCAGACTTGTTCTTCAGGTCTGGGATCTAGCTATCTATTCCCTTAGAGCTCCATTTAGATGCTGACGTCTTGAGCAGGTCAGAATACAAGTTTATGAATGGATGCTTTACACAGATGTGTTCCTGGGGATTCACTTCATAACACTGAAACTTCATAATACTGAAAATGACAAAACTTCATAATACTGAAGACCAAAATACTGAAAGCTCAAAATACTGAATACTCAAAATACTGAAACTCAAAATACTGAAAACACATATTATGCGTAAACTCAGCTTAAACAACATAAATCATAGCAATTTCTACCAAATATATGCAGGGGGGCAAGCCCCTGCACCCCGTATGGGGCTGCACCCCCTGCTAATTATATATATCTACTCCAAGATTGCAGTTAACTACACTATGTGCAATCTTGGAGTTGATATATTTAATTAGCAGGGGGTGTGCAGGGGCTTGCTGCCCCTGCATATATTTGGTAGAAATTGCTATGATTTATGTTGTTTAAGCTGAGTTTCATATATGTGTTTTCAGTATTTTGAGTTTCAGTATTTTGAGTATTCAGTATTTTGAGCTTTCAGTATTTTGGTTTCAGTGTTTTGAGTTTCAGTATTTTGATATTTCAATGTTATGAAGTGAATCCGTTCCTGGACATTGCCCATAGATGAGGTATTCCTCAAGTAGATCATTTTGCCTCCACTCTGAATAGACAGCATCCTCTATTCTGTTCTAGACTCCCACGTCTTCTGGCTTAGAAAGTGGATGCCCTGTCTTTTCCTTAGGAGCAGATTTTTCTGTATGCCTTTCCTTCCTCTGCTTCCGAGAGTCTTGCACAAGATCAGGCAGGACTCTCCCAAAATCCTGCTAATGATTTCCTTTTGTCTGAGACAGCAGTGGTTCCCACTTCTTTTTCATTCAGCCAGGAGAAATCACCATAAATTACCTCACCAGCTAGATTTTCTCACACAAATCAAGGGATCTCTTATCCACTGCCACTTGTCTACTCTTCAACAGATATTGTGGGTGATAGGGTTTTGATCCCTTTTACCCTTTTTTGACTTTGTGATTCAGGTTCTGCAGGAGTCTAGGAAACCTACTACCAGAAAATCATATATATCCAAATGGAAGTGATTTTCTATCTGGTGCCTCTCTTGCCATCAGGATCTCCTATTTGGTTCTCTCTTATTTGTGTGATCTCCTCCATGCTGAGTTGGTATATTCTTCAGCTAAAGCTCACCTGTCTTCAATTTCTGTTTGTTTACCCTTGACTCCTCCTCTGGCCTCTATATGTGGGATCAAGTAATTTCTTAAAGTGTCTTTCACATCAGGCATCCTAGGAAGTCTATTCCACCTTCCTGCGACCTCGATTTTGTACGTGAAAAATTGACACAGGCTCCTTTGGAGCCTTCTTCTTCAGCTTCCTTACATTGTACTTGGAAGACTGGTCTGCTTTTGGGCCTCAAATCAGCCAAGAGAGTGTGTGAAATTCAGACTGTCATGGCTATTCCTCCTTTCTTAGTTTTCTATAGCGACAGGGTGTCTCTTAGTACTAATCCTTCTTTTAGCACAAGGTGATCAATGAGCTGTCCCTAAATCAGTCTGTTCATCTTCTTTCCTTTTTTCCTTCTCCACAGTCTGCCAGCTAGATAGTTCTTCACACCCTGGATTTGTATAGACAGTTCAGATATTATTTGGATAAAATGAAAGTTATTTGCAAATCTGAACAGCTTTTTATTTCCTTTCATCCCAGGACTTTGGGTTTGGCTGTCTCTAATAAAACCATTTCTTCCTGGATTTCTAAGGCCATTTGTTTTTGTTACTCTTTTCAGGGAAAATATCTTTCCTTTTTGGTAAATGCACATTCTGCTATGGAATTTGCCTCCTCTGGTGCTTTTTACAAGGGTCTGGATACCATTTCCATCCTTGAGACTGTTACCTGGTCCAGTGTTAATTCTTTCACGAAGCATTACAAATTGAATGTTATTTCCAGGGCCAGGGTGGGCTTTGACTGGGCTACCCT
This sequence comes from Protopterus annectens, assembly GCF_019279795.1. Lineage (NCBI taxonomy): Eukaryota > Metazoa > Chordata > Ceratodontiformes > Protopteridae > Protopterus > Protopterus annectens. Next base: position 1,656,641,726 of record NC_056731.1, on the reverse strand, counting down.
GCATGGGTTGGTAGAGGGTTGTTCTGGGCCTTCCTCCTCCCAGGCTTCCTCTTGAGCTCTTGTATTCACCCTTAGGTAAAGAATATTACAACAGTTATATGGAAGAACATAGTACAGTTATGTAAGATCTTACCTTCTCTTCACTGTTGCAGTATTTGCTCCCTCCCTCACTCCTGTCTCCTCTGTTCTACCTCTTGTTCTGTACTTTTTCTTGCCCTGCTGGCCAAAGGGCTTGTTTTCTTCTTCATTTTTCTCTTTCTGGATGTACATGTGGTCTTTACTGGAAAAGCTCACTCAGACTCTGCTATAATTTGATGTGAGGGAAAGTTTAGTTTGCTTTTGCTTTCTTGTATTTTGTATTACGTTATTGCCTTGTTCTGTTTTATATGTTGTGATTTGTTTTTATTACACTGTGTTTTACTTGTATTCTGCTTTTAATTGCATATTAAAACTAGGAAAGGGACCACAGCTTTGTCTCTTTTATGTCACAAAGAAATGTGTCCCACCTTCCCACCCTGGTGCTACTGTGTCTTAAACTCAACTGTCTAGTTTCCTGCCCTTTACATTAATTTGACCACATATCTCCTTGCCTCTCCCCTTGTATTGGCTGTTTTGTGATATCACTCCCGTTCAACTATTTACATTTATTGGCAATCCCACTGTATTCAATAGAACCAGAATGCAAAGTGTCTACCCCCTTTTAAACTATCTTTCTCTTTTAAACTTAGTGACTTTCTACTTAGACAGATAATGCTTAAGTTACCCCCTCTTTCATATCTAACTGCTTAGTGTACACTGCAGTGCTTAGGATATTAATCATTTTTTTCCATCGTATCTTTAAAATCATGCAACATCTATTGTAAGACCACCAATTTTTGGAAAGCCTACTCTCTGCCTCTCAGTAGTCTTTTTGAAATTAGTGCTCCTGTTTTCTCCTGGTGAGAGAAGGAGCACAGGGACATTATTTCCTGGAGACTGCTGATCACCAGAAAGCCTTATAATTGCTTCATAGGTGACAGCTTGGAATCTGTATTTATATTCTCCTCCTGGTGAGAGAAGGATCAGAATGCATTGATTCCTGACTGTTTCTAGTTGGGCAGTGACTATCTGTGCTTGATGTTCCTGATTGGTCTGGTTGATATTCAAAGCATCTCCCAGTAAAAGGCTACAACAAGCTGTGGATCACCAAACAGGCTATGGCCTGCTTCTCATCTTGGATTGGTGCTAACATTTTGCTACTGGTGAGAGAAGAAGCAAAGGTGCATTGTATCCCAGCAGAGTGAAGCTGTGGTGAGACCAGCACTAGTAGTAACCAGGCAGCAGCCATTCATGCAACCCCCTCATTTTCATCATTCTTGACAAGCTAATTATTTGTTTTCAGTATGTACTGCTTGATATGCTTCTAACTTCAGAATATCTGTCCACATACCACAGCCTTGAATTTTCAGGGTCTACTTATTTGTTTCCTCTCAAGTGTTTGGCAGTGTCCTGTATAGATACAGACACCTTGAGTGACATTTTTTCCTGTAAAAGCACTATTAAAATTTCACCAATATTTAGTTGTACACAGGACAACTAGGTTGCAGTGACAGGCACTGTTACCACAGTTGCAAATCTGATACTCCTGACATTGCTTTATATTCTCACTCCAACTATCTAATCAATAAAAAGGGTCTATAGCCATGGATATGAACTGTCCCACGGTCTCCATTACCATCTTGGTGGGTATGGGTATCTTCAGGCAATGTAGAAATTGCCTCATGTTTACTGACAACCACTTAATTCTCAAACAAATGGATATGATATGTGAAAGATGTATTTACACAATGTCACTGTAGACAAAGCTCTCACATAAAAGTATTCCTAACGTCAGTAAGGTTGTCTGTAGTACACAGGTTGCACCCAACACACAAAATTCAAAGCAGACATATAGCCCCACATATGCTGAGGCACTTAAATGTAACCTTCCTATACCACAAATACTTCTTAGATGAAGTACAAATAATAACTACCCTTAGCAGCCCCAAATGCACTCTTTAAAACAACATCAACACATAGTCACATCTCATGGATCTTCTACTTCTAAGCCCATAAGGGAAGCCATCACACAATCCAACATTCTGGTCATTGGAAAGTCCATTATGAGAAACACTGATGTCCTTCTTACCAAGGTGAGTAAAGAGAAAGTCACAGTTAGTTGCTTATCAGGGGCTAGGTTCCATCACATTAAGTGCACACTCATGCCATTGAACCACAAGTACCAGTATGACTTAGTCATAGTCCATGTGGCTATAAATGACCTGAGACATACTTCCTTAGGCTATATGAAGAGACACATCATGGAGCTCTCAGAATATGTGTCCCAGGCTGGTATGAGCCTAGCATTGAGCAGCATATTATCTTCTCCAAGGAGGATGCCACAATACGAACAAAAATTGAATGACTTTAATAATTGGCTTAGTTTCTGCTGTCATTCTAAGGGAATGCAATATTTGTCAGCATGGAAGGAGATGGTCAAAAGACTATGCTGCTTTGCCAGGGATGGTTTGCACCTCTCCCCTCTTGGCGTTCAAATATTAGCTAAAACATTGTCTTCCCGTGTAATGCCTTTTTTAGGCCAAACTGAAAGTACTTCTGACATAGTAAATCAAAACCAAGAAAATCTAAAGGTATTATTGCTTAATTCTAGGAGTCTAAAAAAACCTCCATTCCTTAGAAGCTCTCTTCACCCTAGAGAATGCTGATGTATGTGCAGTCACTGAGACATGGTTTAAAGCCAGATAGAGCACACCAACAGTGCAAGATTATAATGCCTTTAACACATTATGACCAGCTACTACACAGACAGGTACTAAAGGTGGAAGTATCTCGATTTACATCAAAAATAAATATACCTCAAGGCTGGTTAAACAGGACAATGCACTTGAGTTACTCCATGTTCAAATGATCATAGGTAAAATCCAATACCACTTTCTTGCAAGCTATAGGTCCCCCTGTATGACCCAGGAAACCCATACCATGTATTTAACCCTACTGGAAACATTCACCATCCAACCCAATACCATATTTATGGGTGACTTTAATTACCCCACTACTAACTGGGAATCCTATATGGCAACCAACGTACAGGCACAGAGATTCTTGGATTTTGTAAAAACAAACTCTCTGGGCCAGATTGTCAATACACCAACCAGGAGTGTAACCATACTGGATCTGGTCCTTACTAATATGGGAGAGTGCTGCATGCCCCTTAGTGTGATGCTTTCCCTGGTAAGGTCACACCACAGAATAGTCTCAATTGAAGTAAAAATAAAACCTGGATCTTCAGTTAACCATGGAATATTCAGGAACTACTCTAAGGCTAACTTCCTGCTTTTATGTGATAACCTGGCAAAATCTGAAGCCCCTGTAAACACAGAGAACACTGCTGCCTATGCAGAACTCTTCACAAAAACCTTATGCAAGCATGTTAATAGCTGCATAGAAGCAGCTATACCCAACATGAAAAAGTACAAAACTAACTCAAAAAAACAAGCCACTCTAATGGAATCACAAAATCAGTAGTCTGTATAACAGAAGGAAGAAAATCATGGTAAAAATTAGGAGGTGCAGTTCCCAACATGATAAAAGCACTCTCATCAAACTAAACAAACAACTCAGAGGTCAAATACAGTCTACCAAAGCTAAATTTGAGGTAAATTTGGCCTTTCAGGCCAAGGACAACCGCAAGGCATTTATTAGCTATGTCCACAGCCACAAAGGCAATACACAACTGTGAGCAGAGCACATTGTAAATGGAGCCACCTACCCTGAGCCAGAAGATATAGCAAACCTACTGGCCAACAAATTCAGCTTGAAATTTACCCCTCTCTCCTCTCAACCTTCTCCTCAGTAAATACCATTAAATATAACTCTCCTTGCTATCACTGGGGAATCTAGTCCTTAATGTTCTTTCTAAGGCCAAGAACACTGCATCAGTGGGTCCAGACAATATCACAGGCCCTCTGAACAGCATGAAACATGACCTATCAGGCCCTCTGGAATTGCTATTTAACTGCAGCCTCCAAACAGGCTTCTTGCCTCATGAATGGAGAACAACAACAGTCATCTATCTGCACAAAGGTGGGCCATCAACAGATCCCAGAAACAATAGACTATAAGACTCACTAGCCTTATATACAAAGCCATGGAAAGAATTATCATGGAAATGATCAATAATGATATAGTAAACTTCCAGACACTGGACCCAACCCAGTTTGGTTTTATCAAGGAGAGGTCATGCCTATTCATCTTGGTGGACTTCTTTGAGAAGGTCACCAAAAGCAATGGATGCAGGCAAAATGGTTCACACTGCCTACCTTGACCTGACCAAGGCATTTGAAACAATACCCTACTCCAGCATTGTGACAAACTCAAGAGGTTAGGTACAAACCCTTATGTCACCCGGTAGATAGCCACCTGGTTCACAGACAGGACCCAGAAAGTTAAAGTTGGGGATACCACCTCTTCAAAAAGGCCAATAATAAATAGAGTCCCTCAGGGATAAGTTCCTGAAGCACTCCTTCTTGGCATTTATTTCTCTGAAGTCAAGGCCAGTGTCAACTAAAACTAAATGCCAAAAAATGCATGATAGTGTCCTTTGGGAAGTCATCCACCCCTTGTAACTATCATATTGACAACACACTCATTAGAGCTAACCCGGTAGTCAGTGACTCGGGGACACACATAGACAGTAATCTAGCCTTTGACCATCATATATCTACAGTAGTGAGGCAATCATTCTATGTTATGCAATTTATAAACAAAGGTATGGTATGTAGGTCCAAGAAAGTCATTTTTCCACTGTATTTGGCATTCATCAGATCTATTATTGAGTACAATACCTCCTTTGATATGTACCTAACCAGGCATATCCAACAAATGGAACATCCACAGAGATTGCTCATTAAAAGAATACAGGGCGTAAGTAAAATGTCATATGCCGACCCACCTCAAACATCTATCCCTGTAGTCTGTATCCTACGGGCTGTTGAGGGGAGATCAATGTCTAGCATACAGGGCATTGTCAGACCCTACTCTGATGGACCTCCTGCATATCTGCAAAACAATCAGAACCAAAATTACCCAATCTAAAGACATAAACCTTGCCTGTGATATAAATAGAACCTGCTGGACATACAGATATGTATAACAACCATAAGTCTTATGCTCAGAAAACTTCATTAGATACCTTGAATGTTTTTTCTGAGCTTTTGCCTGTCAATATATCTATCCAGGAACAGGCACCTACTAGCTCATTGAATTCTATGACTGAAATCACGCCTACTGCTGTGACATCAGCGACAGCTGATGCAAGTTTGGGCTTGCATAACAATGAAGAAGAAAAACTAAATGGAGGTACCAGTGTGCGTACTAATAGTGCTAAGAAAACTCACCAACTAACTTTAAGTCTTCTGCACAATCAATTTCAGCTAGATCAACCAGAGAAAATACAAGAACGTCCAACCCTGAGGGGTAGGTAATTGACAAGGCAAACTGTACCTCCGATTAAACGAAAGAATGATAGCCCTTTAGGGCAAGGCAAAATGAGCCGAAGATAGTAAAAGGTACTTTAAATTTGTCAGGTTTTGACTTGAAAGACTCCCATTTTTCTTTATCACAAAAGGGGCTTAGTTTTATTCCTATGGCAAGTGATGATTTGGTTACTGCGCTAACTGATCTTAAACAATTTGGTAGGAATGTTAATCTAAAGGTTTCATTTAATAATTCTTTATCTGTTCAAACATGCTGTAAAAGGCGTAGTACATTTATACCTGCTAGCATACCTGTGTTTATTGCCTGCCACGACCTGTGTGAAATGGAGCTAAGATGCTTGTATTCTGATTGTATGAATTTGAGACGTTTTAATTTGACATATGATGAACATATAGCGTTAAAAACACTGCAAGCAGACAAGGATATAGTTATCAAACAAGCGGATAAAGGGGGTGCGGTGGTCCTTATGGATCGAAATAAATATTTACAGTCTATGACTACCCTACTTGACGATGGTCATGCATTTAAACACATTACATCCACGGATGTTAAGAGATGTATTGGTTCAGTAAATATGATAATCTATGATTTACAAATTAATGGTGATATTGATTTGGACTTGTTTCATTTCTTTAATGTTCCTTGTCCTATAATTCCACAACTTTATAGCCTTCCAAAAATACATAAATCAGTATATGATCCACCTATGAGACCTATAGTGTCTGGTGGTGGTTGGCTAACTGAGCCAATTTCAATTTATCTACAGAAACAGCTACAACCTTTTTTACTACAATGTACTAATGTTTTGAGAGACACCACAGATTTTATAGCTAAATTACGGTGTTGGTATAATGATTTAAACATTACTTCTTTAAACCAAGGGGATTTTTTATTTGTAACTTTGGATATTTCATCTTTATTCACGGTTATACCGAATGAATATGGTATTGAATCTATAAGAGAATTTCTCACTTCACAAGTCTCTATAACAGCTAAACATATAGAGAACATCTGCTCTCTATTGGAAATAGTTTTAACTAACAATATTTTTTTGTTTGATGAACAGCTATACTTGCAGCTGACTGGTGTAGCCATGGGCACATCAGTAGCTAACACTTATGACAACTTAGTTTTACATCAGTGGGAGAAGACATATATTTGTAGTAATATAAATTCTTTGAATGATAATGTATGCTTCTATCAGCGTTTCGTAGATGATAGTGTTATGATTTGGAAAGGGTCTTCTTCTCAATTGATTGAATATATAGATTATTTGAATACAACCACAGTTTTTTTAAAGTTTAAAATGGATTTTTCAGACAGCACAATAGCTTTTTTGGATGTTAAAATACAATTATTAGAAGGGTCTCTTCATACTAGCATCCATAAAAAGGAGGTATATGCTGGTAGATATGCACATAATACTAGCACGCATGCTCCCCATGTGTTTAAGGGGGTCTACTTCGAATAACCGAACCGCCACTTCACCGACACCCAGAAGATCGAGACGGAACGACCGAACAGGTAGATGATCGAAAAGGCAATATTCCGACAGCCGAAAGACTGACAACGGCAATGTGTGAGTGCGATCTGGTAAGTGTGCGATAGTGATGGATTTAGGATTGGGGAGCGGACAGGTAAGTGTACGATAGTGAGGGATTTTAGGTTAGGGTGTGGGAAAGGTGAGTGTGCGGTAGTGTCGGATTTAAGGTTCCGGTAAGGTAAGTGTGTGATAGTGACGTAGTGTAGTGTAGGGAAGGGTTGAGTGTGTTAGGGTTAGTATGCGGGTGGAGTGAGTGTGCGATAGTGACGAGCTTAATGTTTTAGGGTGGGTTAAGTGAGTTAGGGTTAGGGTGCAGGTAGGGTAAGTGTGCGATAGTGATGGTGTTGAGGTTTAGGGGTGGGTTAAGTGAGTTAGGGTTAGGGTGCGGGTTGGGTAAGTGTGCGGTAGTGTCGGACGTTAGGGTTAGGGTTTAGGTTAAGGTTAGTGGATATGTTATTGTGTGCAATGTGTAGTTTACGTTTTTTGTGTCAGTGTAATGGTGTTCGGTCTTTTGAGTTGTTGGTGTTTGTCGGTGTTGTGTGTTTTCGGTTGTTTGGGGTCAGTAAATTGTGTGTCGGTGAATCGGAAGTTCGGTTATACAAAGTAGACCCGTTTAAGGGCATAGTAACATCTCAATTTAATAGAGTTAGTAGGTTGAATACTGATGAGACATAGGTTCATAGGTTCATACTAGGCTATCTGCCCTAGGGCATTTATAAGCCTAGTCAGAGTGTGTTTGGCTTTCACCACCCATTTTAAATTAATTTTGCTATGCCCTTTTTCGAGGTTAGTATACTGTGCCTCTATCTGACAGTGACACAGAAGTGATACCCGGGGTAAACCTACGATCTCCCATCCACTCATCATGATTCCTCTTGAAGAGAGTCAATGAGGGACTCTGCCTAACCTGGACTGGGATTTTATTCCAGAGTGAAGGGAGCATCTGGGTTATGAATCTGTCCCTCCAGCATGTCCTATTTATTTCAGTGCTGAGGTTCAAGTCTCTCGAGCGCGTAGCTCGATGGGATTTTGATTTTCTGAGGTGCAGCATGTCCATTAATTCCGTATTGGACATGGCTTTATACATCAGGCACAGATCGCCTCTGAGCAGGTGGTATGCCACTGAGTAGAGCTGGAGTTTCTTTAACTGGGCAGCATATGGCATCTGTTTGAGCCCTTTGATCCTCTTGGTGAGGTACTTTTGGGGTCTTTCCAGTTGCTGCAGGTGTCTGGTAAGGTACATCCCAAAAGGGGCATTGTACTCAATTATGGGCCTGATGAGGGATGAGTAAAGAGGCACGATGACCTCCCCTGATCTGGATGTGAATCCCTTCATGATTAGGTGGGCTATATAAAATGTTTTTCTAACCACTTTGGCCACGTGGTTGTCAAATGAGAGATTGCTATCAACTTGGGTCCCCAGGTCCTTAATTACTTTTTCTATACTTAATGGATTACCACCTATGTGGTAATTTGTGGGCACTTTGTTTTTGCCAAAGGGGATGACTATACACTTTTTGGCGTTTAACTTGAGGCCATGGCTCTGGCACCAGTTGTCTGTTTCTATGAGGCCCTTTTGGAGGATGCTTGTGTCAGCTGGAGAGTCGATTATGGCACCCAGTTTGCAGTCATCTGCAAACTTGGCCAGCCACAGCCCTTCCGTGTTGGCCTGTACCTCCAAGAAATATATACCGAACAAGAGAGGTCCCAGGACTGAGCCTTGTGGGATGCCACTTGTAACTGGTTTGGAGTCTGACATGGCTCCAGCAATTCTAACCATGTGGGTTCTGTCCTTGAGCCAGTTTGCAACCCATCTAGTGACATAGGGGTTTATATTTAAGCTGGTGAGCTTATCTATAATGCCCGAGTGGGGTATTGTATCAAAGGCTTTTGTGAGGTCCAGGTAGGCTGTGTGGATCACCTTCCCCTCGTCAATGGCCATGGTGACTGTTTCAAAGAAATCGACCAGGTTTAAGAGGCAGGATCTGCCCTTAACAAAGCCAAACTGGGTAGCATCCAGTGTCAGTAGGTCCCCAATATCTTTATTTATGAGGTCCATGATGATCCTTTCCATAGCTTTGTAGACCAAGCTAGTCAGGCTTATGGGGTGATAGTTTCCAGGATCCGTTGAGGCACCACCTTTGTGGAGAGGGACCACTGTTGCTGTATGCCACTCTTTGGGTACATATCCTGTAGTAAGGCTGAGATTGAACAGTAGTTTTATGTTTTGGTTTAGCTCTTCTTGGAGTTCATGTAGGACGCAGCCCGGGACACTGTCTGGTCCCATTGATGCTGTGTTTTTTGCTTTGGAGAGGGCAGCTCTTACCTGGGCATCTGAGATGTCAGGGGGGCAGCACTCTGCTGGGATAGATATTTGCCCTTTTGGTGGGGAGGGGAATGTTTGCGCTGAACCTGTCAGCTAGGATGTTGGCAATGTCTGTGGGTTCGGTGTATTTTTTGTCATTTTGGACTAATTCTGAGCATATCTGGGAATTCCCACCCAGGTTCCTAACATAACTAAAGAAAGCCTTGTGATTATCCTTAGTGTCCTGTGCAATTTTTCTCTCGAAGCTGGCCTTAGACGATTTTATGAGTGCCCATAGTTTTTTGCTAATACTGATCAGAGATGCCTTCCCTTTTTGGGATTTTGCTCTATCATGTAGTAGCTTCCTCCTTCTATTGTATAGTTTGTTTATGGCTGGGGTCCACCAGACAGGATGTCTGCCTTTGGAGGATTGGGTCTTGGTTTTATTTGGGATTGCATGATCCATGCATTCCTGAAGGTGTTCATAGAATGCGTTTCTAAAGGAATCTGCTGTCTGGGCCGTATTTTCCACAGGCCCAGGGGCTTTGAAGGATTCCACCTCAGTTTTGAGGAGTGTGAAATTTTCTTTAGAGAAGTTTTTCACTGTACTTTTCTGGATAGGGGGTGGGGTCGGGATGTGAATATCCAGTGAGATTAGTTTATGGTCTGATCTTACCAGTGAGGGATACACTTCTGGTCTGGAGCATAGAGTCCCCATGTTGGTGATGATCAGGTCAAGTATGTTTTCCCCTCTTGTGGGAGTGCTAACAAGTTGTTCCATAGCATTTTAGTTTATAAATTCTTAGAACCTTTGGGCTAGGGTGTTGGAGCTAGAGTAATGCTCCCAGTCTATGTTTGGGTAGTTGAAGTCGCCCAATATAATGGTGTTTGGAGAGACCTTCATATTTTCCATTGTTCTCAGGAAGGCCAAGTGGGGTTCCTGGGTTTTGGAGGGTGGTCTGTAGCAGGCTATAAACTGGAAGTAGTTTTACCCACTGTTAGTTGCACATGGATAGTCTCTGATGCTTCGTGCTGTGCCACCAACCTGGAGGTGTGGGTATCTTTGACGAATATTGATACTCCCCCTCCTTTTGTGGTTCGGTCTAAGTTTTGGGTCCGAAAAGCATGGTATGAGGTATAACCTGGTAGTGCTAGGGTGCTCTCAGGAGCCTTGAACCAGGTTTCTGTTACTGCACAGATATTGATGTTCTCCATGCTAAGGAGAGTTTTGAGTGCGTGCATGTTGAGGTTTAGACTTCTGGCATTGAGTAGCATTACTCTTAGTTTCTTATCCCTTGTGATACCTATGGAGGTGGGTTTGTCTTTTGAGCCTTGCCTAAAAAAGGCACTATGGGGGTAGCAAGAGCCTTTGTCAATATCCCAAAGCCCAGGGGTGACAGGTGCAAGCTGTCCCTAGCTTGTCGAGCATGTCATCCCAGGCTGACAGGCATTGGATCCCCTTTGAATGACACCAATACTTAAGCTAATTGTTGAAATTGATCTTCATATTGTGGCATCATTCTTGGTGAGGGTAAGATGCTACTCAAAGTCAGGGTCATACCGGCCTGGGCTACATGCTCAGAGAGCTCCTCTATGTCTCTTTTCATGTAGTCTAGGGAGGTACGTCTCAGGTCATTCACACCAGCATGGACAATGACTGAGTCATATTTGTACTTACCTTGGAGTGACCTGAGTGCTTGTGTTATGTGGCAGATCCTAGCACCCGACAGGCAGCTCACCATGACCTTCTCCTTGTTCAGCCTGGTGAGTGGGACGTCAGTGTGCCTGACGATGGAGTCACCTATTACAAGTGTATCAGGTGTGTTGTTTAGCCTTAAGGGCTGTGACTGTTCGGCACACTGGCTTTGTGAGCTATGTGTTGCACGTGTTTTGTTTTGGGGTAGCGGTTGCTTGGGTGTCTGCTTTAGAGGTCTCTGCTGCTTAGGCAGATTTTTATTTAGAGCCTCAGTATGTTTTGTGTGTTTATGTGTTTGGTTTGCTGTCGTGGTAGGTCTATGTGAGACTGGAATTGTAGTGAGTGTGGTTTACTTCTCCTCCTGACTGGTTACGCCAGTACTGAGTTGAGAGAGCTTAGCCTCCAGTTTGGCTATATGGTTGCATCTCTCACATGTGTTGGAATTTGTTGGGAGGAGGAGAGGGGTTGTCTGTGTACATGAAGCAGTTGTAGCATTGCCTCAAGATTCCCAGATTCACCAGCTGGACTGGACAGGAGATTGACAACTGACCTTTGGACATGCTAGAATAGTATTGGGAATTCCTTTATAATTGAAAAAAGGGCCAATGGGGAACAAGGTACTCAAGGGGAGTTTGTGAGGGTGTAGTGCTTTTAATTTTTTAGTGCTGACTTAGTGAGCAAGTGCCAGGTAACTTAAATGCAATGTGTTACAGGTAACTTAAATGCAAAAACGACAAACAGTAACTTTCTTTCAAGTGAAACAAGGAAATAAGTACAGTAAGCAATGCAGATATCACTAGGGATCCACAGAAGCACTGAAAAGCCATGTTTTAGGTGGAATTAGCATTTCAGGGAAATAACAAGCAAACAAACAACAAGCATACAAACAAAGCTAGATTCAGCAGGCCTGGATCAAGTCTATGCTACAGCAAACAAGGTGTACCAATTTCAGTAAGAAACAGTTCAAACATGTTTTATTACACAACTTGATGAAATGATGGAAGATTTTTTGAATAGTGGTTATGATTTAAAATTATTATTAGATCTAAAAGCTAATACTATAGCTGATAGAAGTACAAAGCTAAAACCAATTTTCTTATCAAATGATGAGTCTAATTCTACCTTGCGTAGAGCAGAACAAAAAGATCTTAGAATTAGATATGTTACTACTTATAATACTAGGACATTCCTGGTTAAGCAGATTATAGAGAGAAATTGGGCCATATTGATGGCATCTGCTGATGTCAAGGCTGTTCTGGGTGACAGATCGTACTTTTCATATATGAACATGAGAACATTAAAAAGCAAATTGTGTTATAAGGATTTTAATAGAGATTCCAACCAACCCACTTCTTCTAAGTATGGCACCTTTTGTTGTATGAATTGCACTTGTTGTTCTGATATTATGAATACCAACAATAATGTGTTCAAGCATCCGTTGACTGGCAAAATATATAAATTTGATTTATTAGCTACTTGTGCCAGTACCAATGTGATATAACTGGCAACCTGTGTTGTGTGTTTCTCTTTTTATGTGGGGAAAACAACAAGGAAGCTAAAAGAACGCATCATTGAACACAAATCTGAGATCAGGCGAGCAAATGATAAAAACGCTCTGTATAAGCATATAAGTATATGTGGCTCCGATCATAGATTTAGATTCAGTGTTATAGGTATTCTTCATACAGCATTAAGAGGAGGGGGTATGAATAATTTACTTGAGATCAAGGAATATGAATGGATATTCAGATTAGCTGCTGACCATTCTCCAGGTTTAAATTCTACTGTTACATTGAAACCTATTCTTGTTAAACTAAACTAAGCTATGCTGTTAGTTATATTTTCAGCTGGTTATATATGTGCCTGTTAGCACTTGAATGTGAATTCTGTTTTTTAATCTTTTTTAATTTGTTTTTAATTTATGTGCTGTCACATGATTTTCAGGGCTGCTTGTCATGTGATTGTCTTTGACTCCTATTTAAACCTACTTGGTTTTTGAATTTTGTAATAGTATTGAAGAAGGGTTTCTACCCGAAAGCTTTGCTGTTTTTTATAAAGGTTTTTCTCAACAAACTGTGGTTCTATTTGTTGTCTATTCGTAGCCTTTGGTGTTTCAGACAGATATGTATCCCAGAGATTGCCCCCATCTCTGGAATAGGCTATCCATCCATGTGAAGCAAAGTTCCTCCCTAACCCAATTCAAGTGTAACTTGGACAATTTGATGAGGAATAGGAAACTGATCCCTGGCTTGGCACCTATGTCGCTAAGGGGCATAGGCAACCTGTAAATGGTTCATCTCCCTGACCCCTCCTTGTAAATATTTAATCTCCCAAGCCCCTGCTTACACTTGTCAAGGGTACCAGAATTTGTCAGAGATTTGGGGTGCATGGCTAGGCTTAAAAAGCACCTTGTGGTTGTTAGCCTAGTAAACACATATGAACCTATGTTATCTTTGCCCCTAAGGGCATTTTGTTCCTCCTGGGACATTTTCAGTTCTGAGTGTGTCCATCTGTATGTCACCTTTATGCCTATTCCTTCTGTGGGAGCATACATAGAACATATAACATGTATAAGAACTAAAGGCTTTCGTATACTGTCTGGACACTGGCTATCCTTGGCAGGAGATCACTTAGGTAAAAAATACTACAAAAGTGAACAGAAGGACATCTACTGTTATGGTATGCTCTTACAGATCTGTACTTTCTCTCAAAATAACAAACATTCTTAACAAAGGCTGTCTCTATTTTCTCCCTTTCCTTCTCTTTTACTTACTCTTCTTGGTCTTTTCACTGGAACCCCGGCAGCATCCTGGGGTCCCAGTGTTAGGGACTTTTCCAGAGATGAACATGAACTTTAATACTTATGCACTGTTATATGTTAGAGCTACATCTATGGCCTTAGCCTTTGTAATTGTGAAGCACTGTCCATCCTATATTAAAGTATTTCCTTGTATTAAACAATTCCCATATTTACCTCTTTTGTGCAAAATTATCTCCACCTAGACCACCCCAGATGCTTGACCATCCTCTACTGGCTAGCCAATCCTGACAGGGTACTCACTTCTTCTGTGCCATCTTGTTGTCATTTGTGTATAACTGGATTTCCTGTAGGGAAATAAAATACATTTTGACTTCATTTATACTCTGTTTAAGAGAATTTTAGGATGTATAGAACATCACACTGATCTGATATTGCCTATTGATTCTCTCCTTTTTCATAGGTTCATAGGTTGGTACTAGGCTATCAGCCCTAGGGCCTATACAAACCTAGCCATAACAATTCCCTGGCTATTTCTTCCCACACTATTTACTATTTTGAATCCTCTGCAGCTACATTCACCTCTGTCTTGCTCTTATTCTGTAGTTAGTGATGATAGAGCTGAGTATATATCTCAGCTTGCCTTGCTATGATGTTCTCAGTCACTGCCTCATTTGTGTACTTGTCTTTGATATTCCTTTCATCCTTCACTTTGCCTGATTATCGTTTGCTTCAAACCATACCTCAACTCTGTTACCTATAGCTTTCTGCTCCTGAGATAGAGGGAGGTGCTAACATGCAAATTAAGTTTCAATGCCTCTCTTTAATTTCAGTTTTCTATTGATTTTTCTCTTTTTCCTTCCTCATGCTGATAATGGATATGAATGTATACACATTCATTGCTGATCCCCTTGTACTGTTCTCCTTACTGATGTTCAGATGGATAAGAGTCACCTCAGAGAATGTTATTGTGCTTATTAGTTGTCTAAGTCCTCTAGTGGTTCTGCTCTCCTTCTAATAATTTTCACCCAGGTCTTTCATACAATGGCATGCAGTCCCCTTTCCCTTAAAGCTGCTCTAGTTAACAAAACACCACTAAGGTTGTTAATCTTGGATGTCTTGCAGTAGAGAAATTAATCACTAATGAACACTTATTATTCTTTTTTTCATATTCAAGTGGTATGGTGTGAAATGCCATGAGAGGGGAAAGGAAAATTCATTATCAATGTCCATTTATATCACAGTATAGTACACTAGAAATACTGCTACTTGTTTAATAGTAATTATGAAAATAGGCAATATTTCCATATGTACTTGTATTTTGACTTTTCCTGGTTAGGGGTCACCACAGCAGATCACCAGTCCTTAGACTGGTTGGCAGTGGAGTTTTTACAGTGTTGAGTTGCCATCCCAGTGCCCAACCTTCACAGAAGGCACATGCACACTTATCTGCATGTCTTTAAAACTCACTTCACTGCAGGGAGGACATGCAGACTCTACACAGAAGGTGCTCCAAACAAGAATCGAACCAGAGAACCTCTTACTGTAAGGTGACAATGCTAACCACTGCACCACAGTGGCCACCTAATATTATCATATGTCCTTAATAGTAAAGTGAGTTACAAACTATTGCATCCCATCAGATGAAGCCTTAGATACTGTTGAAGAAAACTGTCATTAATACCTGCATTGTAAGTTGTACATTTTAGAAATATTTAGTGTTGTTTATATAGCTAATTATAAGATTAGCATATGTGATCATATTTCTTTAAATATCTCAATAAACATGCCTCTACAAAGGATTTTTTGTTGTCATGTGAAAGCTTACATCTGGTTAACAAATATTTTCTGCAATATTTGTCTAGATAGTGTGGTTTCCAAGATATGATAATTTGTGTTTTCTGAAACTATGACCAGTCACAAACTCACAAATGTGTATTCCAATTTAGAAACAAAGCAACAGAAACTTGTAAAGATTAGTGCTTTAGTTTAGTCCATAACAAACTTCATCAGATAATGAACAAACAAATTGACACAGCTTACATTTCCTGGTTAAGATCACATGATCATTGTGAAGTAACAGGTGGTGCATTCAAAGTACATTTCAAGGAACATGAAAAAAAATATTGTGTACCCCATTCTAAACATATATAAAACGTCAATACATTTGACTAATGAATACACAGCTAAAAATCTGAATAAAATACACAAAAGTAAAAAAGTATGAATTGTAATACATCTAAAAGAACAATATTGTTTTTATGCATTTATATGTAAAATTCATGTAGAGTTTTTCTTAAAACATTGTTTAGAAAAAATGCATGTCATACTACAGATATTTCTTGTAATTTTATCGTTACCTCAATAAAGCTTTTAATTTTAATAGACAACTAATAGATGTTTGGCCATTAAGGCCTGGCCATGTACTGGCATTCTGGTTTGGCCAGTGACATAGCTAGAGTTTGTGTCGCCCACGGCTGGCTTTGAGTTTGCCACCCCTCCACCCTCACAAAATCATGGTCAAATGAGGCCCCCATACACAGCCCTCCCCCACTGCAGCCATTCCTGTGTCCCACCATTAATTGGCTATTTCTCCCCATTTACCATAAACACTGTACTGTGCATACTGCTTTATGCTTTACTTCTACAATGATTACTTGGATTTCATTTAAAACTTTTATTTTAAATTTTATAGCACAAACACTAATAGACATCTGTTAAACAAAGCAATACAGCCTCACAAAGAAACCAGACTTAGCATTAAAACTTCTCTACCCTAACTCACATTCATTGAAACAGCATTGAAATCCAGATTCAAAGAAAATGCATCTGGCCAGTGGCAGATTAAGTTTACCTTTGGGTTGTTTTCAAATCAAAGGCCCCTTGTAAACCTATTTATGACCATGCAAACATACATGTGTTCTTTGATTCATCTTCCTGATTGTATTAAATTACATTCCTTATATAATACAGTACACTTGTTAGACCATGTTTTAAATTTATTGTTTTGAACATTTTTTCTAGTAAGGAATGGAATAAAATGCAAAAACCAACAATGACAAAACTGCCCAAATTCAGAAGATTTCCATAATAAAAGTCTACTCAAACTTCTGTCATTACAGTCCACCAATATCAGCAAATATGCACAATCTCTGCAGAAGTAAAAGTCATCTAAATAATTCCACATGAAAGAGATCTGTCACTATTGAAGAGGTTACTCCTAGCAAACAATGTTATATTTCATTGTTTCATATATAAATAAAGTACCTGTTGCCCTTGAAGAATAAATAGCCTATGTTATATTAAAAAAATGATACGCTAGTAATATTGAAATAAGGAATGGATAGCAAACTGATAACAAGTTCATACTTACTAGGTATCTTCTCTAAATGAGGAGATTCTCAGGACTGCAGCATCCACTCCCTTAAGTACAACACAATACAGTACCCACAATCCATCTGCATACTGTGGGAGTAGAACCCACAGCCTTCTGCATCAAAAGCAAGTATGCTATCTATTGTACTGCTAACAATGCAAACAGACTTGGCATAAGCATAACTAAACTTCTGTTCCCCTGAGGCTCTCAACTCCTTGTAAAATCCACTTGAGACTCAACTATATCTCTTAACTTTCGAGAACAAGAAATCTGGAAAAAGCCACAATTTATTGGGAGAGGGTAAAGGCCCAAAACCAGGAACACATTTTAAACATTGCTTGTATAATCTTAGAAAGGTTCTAGAATAAAATGTTTTGTGTTACCATACATTTTCTGAAAGAGACTGAAACTTCAATGGCTATCATTATTTAATGAATTCAGTTCTCACTGATTTGCCAGTAAACCACAACTTTTAAGAAGAACAGACCAAAAGTATGAGCCAAACATTCCAGACACTAACCACCAGGTATACCTAATTGGAGCATTTTTACATACACACACACACACACACACACACACACACACACACACACACACACACACACACACCCCTACCTACCTAACTGGGGTGTTTTACACACACTAAATTCTCTTACCCCTTCAACAAAAGTCCAGAAACTGGTGAACTAAATATGAAGAAGCAATTTCAAGCAGCATAGACATACTAAATTCAAGCTAAATTCCCTTACTTGACACAGCAAAGTGCAGCAGACAGGATGAATAGGACGTCTGCATGCACAGACATGATGCAATTGGACCAGCAAGCTACGGGACCATTTTTAAAGAAGAACACCCTTAAAAACAATGTAAAAGTGACAGTCCCAAAAGTGCTGTCTGGGACAGACCACCCTACTTGCCTCCCTAGCTACACACCCCTCTTGCCTCGCCCTGCCCCCCCCCAGCTATGCCAGTGGGTTTAGCTGCCAGTATAACTTTCTTTTCAAGTAACAATCGACAAGGCCCTCAACATATTTTTTCTCTACTTGTTCTATTAGCACGAATTTAAAACTATGACTGAAATGTTCCTTAAGATGTTTTGCTAATGCATTTTTATCATTACTATTTCCGATATAATATTGGTATTCATAAATACGATCCTTCTATCTATGTTCTGTCTTCCCAATGTAGAAACAAGGGCACTCCTGGCATAAGGCAGTGTATACCACCTTTGATGTTTCACAGTTATATGCTCCACTTATGTGGAAAGTGTTGCCCTTTATTTTAAAAGTCTGACACACTAAAATGTGTCTACAATAAGAACATTTGCCACATTTGTTTATTTTGTGGGTCTGTTTACCTTTTTAGTCTCCATGTTGGAACATTCAGCTATGTTTTTAAGTTAAGCCCTTTTCTATAAATGATCTGTGGCCTTGTACCTATTTTTTCTCATAAGGACTTGTCATCTCCCAAAACAAATCAGTTTTTTCTATGATGCCCTTAATCGTAGTACTGTCTGTGTTAAAAGTGGTGATAAATGATTTCCTGAATATGTGAGTGTAGAATGAGATGAACAATGAATGCTGTTATTACTGCTGAGTACTGTGAATGCCATTTCAGTTTCATGAAGCCTATTACTGGTGTTTGTTTCAAGAGCATTTTCATTCATACTTGTGGCATGAATGTTTGATCTGCTCTCGGTGTTCAGTATGGGTCTATAGAAATTGCTTTGTCATTTATTGATGACTTCATACAACAATTTATCAATAAACCCATTTGGATATTCTGTAGGCAGTAATATGTTTTTAATGTTCACATACTCATCTAGGAAGTCTTCAAACATGGAAGTCATACCTGCAGCTCGGATGAATTGTCCTTTTGCTACTGCCCACTTTTGTGTCTGTGGATGGGAACTAGGGGGAAGGTATTAGAATGTGCTGGCTTTCTATATATTCTGGAAATGTATTTCCCTGCTGTTATATCCTTCATAAGTCAGATATCTAAATATGTGATATTGCAATTGTTATATCCATATGTAAATTAAAAAAATTCTATAATATTGTTGATGAATTCCATGAATCGCACTATGTTCTCTTTCTTGTCTGTTTCATCCCTGTTGTCCCAAACAATAAAGATTTCATCCAGGTACCAGGTGTATAACTCACATGTTTTAAAGTGTTCAGAATGTATTCTATATTTTTTCTCTTACTGTACCAATATGATGTTAGCAAAGAGGCCCCCACATGCTGACCTCATCAGCACCCCTGTGCACTGTAAATAATATTTACCAATGAATAGTAAAAAGTAATTTTTTTCAAAACGATGTCAAGTAAAGTTTCAAAAACATTAATCTCATCCTGCCCGACTCCTTTATCAAATATGTACACAGTAAACCAAGCTAAACCAATATCATTAGTTTTCTAAGTATAAAGGTCTTTGACATCTAGTGACAAGAAGGTACAGTCTCTGCTGAAATTCAACTCATTGATTTTCCCAAGTAATTCCCATGAATCTTTGCAAATGTATTTTTCTTGACTTAGTAATTTTTCATCTAGGAATCTGGCACAGAGGTGGTTAATGGAGCCTTTAGCATTCACAATCGGTCTCATTGGTGGATTGTGGGTGCTCTTATGAATTTTGGACATGCCAAAAATGACAGGAATAGTAGGTGCTGTTACTTCAAGATAGTGGACCTAATCTAAACTTACTTGTCCCTAAATAAACATATCCTTCAAAGCATTCCTAATTCTGTGGTATGCACTATTCAGTTCATTTCATGATACCTCCATATACCATATATCAATCATTTTCTAACACATTTCTCATTCTGTTAGCATAATCACATATTTCTGTAATAACAATCCCACTCCCCTTATCAGGTATAATATTTCTCAAGTTAGTGTCCTTTAATTCATTAAGAAGTTCCTTGTCCTGTTTGTTTATACTTTCTTTTATTGCTCTTTTCTTACTTAAAGCGTTTCACAACTCTAATTCACAGACACGTTCAAAAAGCATCAGAGTTGGGTGGATAGGTGGATTGTATGTAATGGATACCCTTAGAGAACCCAAAGGTTCAGAAACATTAGCAAAACATATACTAAAGTTTAGTTTCCTTGCAAACTGTTTCAAATCCATTAATACATAAGGCAAATTTGTTCTTTTATTGGGAATAAATGTCATGCCTTTTGCAAATAAGTCTCCACAAGAGTGGTTAACTGTATAACTTGAAAAATTGTATATATTAAAATCACCTCTTGTATTAGTTATGATATAACATTTTGAAACAATACCTGTTATCTGTTCCATATGTGGTTGCCTTTCCCATGGTTCTTTCACCAGGGTGTCCCCTCTGTGAAAAACGATTGGGGGAGGGTGACTGTCCCATTGGTCATCATTGTTCCTCATTTTCAGTCTCTCTGACCATTGTAATGGTGGATACTCTAAAGCAGGGATCTCAAACTCAAATGAGCATGATGGCTGCAAATAACACCATGGATTTTTTTAGTAGACTGCAACTTCAAGTTATCCACAAGCTATACTTTTTGATAATATGCACAAGCACCTAGATTAAATATTTCCTCAAGTAGTTTACCCAAGTATGCACAAACACCCAAATGAAACATCACCACTGATCTCTTCAGCAGTTTGTTCAAGTAAGCACAAGCATCAAAATGCAAATCTTTACCCACTAATCCCTTCAGCAGTATGCCCAAATATGCACAAACACCCTAATGAAACTTTCTCAATGGTCCTTTCAGCAGTGTGTCCAAGTATGCATAAGCAGTGTGACACAGGGAAAAAAACTACCAGCCCAGCTATCTGGAATTTTGTAAATAATTCTGTCATTTGTGAATATTGATATGATTTATACAGACATATGTGGAAAGTACTGAGCTAAAATATAACCATAGCATGCACTATTGGAATAGGACAGGAATGTACCTTTGTGACTGTTTAGATGCAGATGCTTAATGGAAACTGGAACATATTAGGTTATCTTGAAAAAATTTCAGAGAAAATATTTGAAATTAAATTGTTTCATAACCACATAATAAAAGAGATGTTATCTCTCAGTTTCATTGCAGTAGCAGACACAATGTCTAGGCTAGATGTTTTTTTATTGTCTTGGAAGATAAGTAATTACTAGGTTTAAGATGTAAAAGTGTTTTATGGTTTTATGACTCCCAGGATCTGCAAACATCTGAGAGATATGTATTTTTCACAGGGAGATGCTAAAATTATGTTAATTTCTGACAAAGGGGGTTTAGCTTGGAAACTGAAGTCAGGTGATAAAAAGTCATCCAAGCTAATCAAGCAGTAATATTTGATATTAATTAAAAAACTCTCTCAGATAGACACTGTGCATTTTGTATTTTGTCTTTGACCAGGAAATATCCACTCATCTGCACTTGCCTTGCTGTAAGTAAGTTTCTAGGGCATAGTAACTCTCTTAGATTTAGATAGGAATATTGTAAAGTGTAGCTTAGATGTTCTCTTTATTTATTTGAGACTGTCCTGCAATAGTGTTTGAAATATTTCCTGTGATTTTGAACTCTGATGTAACTGACACAGTATTGTCTTGTTCTTTTACTGTTTATTTATTAAACATATTTAAACCTATCTTTGTGACTATTTGTAAGACATATTTAAGCTCTTAGGGTACTTGCATATCTATTCGGTGACACTGTACAGGCCACTCCTAAATAGCCTTGCTCTTGGTCAGACTACCATTTGGATTATTAGTAACATTACACAGTAGGACTGGACACCCTTTGTTAAGGGTCTTATAGTAGCTGATAAATAGTTGGCTGGTGGCAGCTGGAACTACCTTATAGTCTGGGCAGATGGGAGTATAGCTAGTAAACCTGTGCCAGCCTTTTCCTGCTGTGTGTGTGTCTATATATAAATCAAATCTCAAAGTGTGTGTGTGTGTGTGTGTGTGTGTGTGTGTGTGTGTGTGTGTGTGTGTGTGTGTGTGTGTGTGTGTGTGTGTGTGTGTGTCAGCTAATTGGGCAGGGACATGAAACACTGTTGGACAGACAAGGTGTGAAGGTTTTGGCTTGGCCACTTAGCTGAGATCTCAACAATATAGCTGTACTAGCAGAGAGTCTTATTGGGGATCTAAAGAAAGAGGGAGAAACCAGACCCAGACTGACTGTGATGTCTGTGTGCTCTTAAGGGAAATTGCACTTTACTGTGTGTGTACTTGTCATCCTCCCTCTGTGTATGTTCCCCACTGTTGCCAGTGGTGAAGACTGAGGCTTCTTGATTACTGGGTCAGTGCAGGGGCATCCCATATTAATTGGTGGTAGTGGTGGGATAGCTACATCACATATTAACTGGTTTGTAGTTGTGTGGGTATTGAATTCCTGTAGCCTCTAAACAGTGGTCACTGAAGGTGTTTCTACTCTCAATCAGCCACACAGTGAGCAATCAGAATTTCATATCACAACTGTTTTTTTTTATTATTATTAGCTTAGTTAGTCAGGCAGAGCAGGTAAGCATGTCTGCAGAGGAGTAATGGAAGCTGACAATGAGCCAGTTGGCTGAGATATGCCAGGCTAAAGGACTGGTGCATACAAACCTAACTAAGGCGTAAATGATTGAAGCCTTGGGTGTAGCTGCATTGCAGACCAGCAATTAGGAGGACAACAAGGCTGGCTTGGAGATATACATCTCTCAAATAATGGGCAGTTCAGCCTTACCAAAGAGGACTTAAAAATTTGTCTGGAGTTAAAGAGACTTGAACTGGAGGCCAGGCATTTGGAAACAGAAACAGCAGAGACACTGAGACATCTGGTGGCTGAGGAAAATTAAAAACTGCAATGTCTGGAGGCTGAGGTGAAGGAGAGGCAGAGGCAACATAAGAAGGAGATGCTGACTCTTTTGCCATGGTCATGGAGGTAATGGGGAAGGGAGTAACCAAACCCCAGAAGTAACAAAGGTCAGTACATTTCTTCCACAATTTACAGAGGGGAATAATTTTTATAGTTTCATTCATATGTTTGAAAGAGTATGTAAAAAGTGTAATGTTGACCAAGGGCTCTGGATACGGTTCCTGACTCCCTTATTCCATGGTAATGCTGTAACTGCTATTTCTAAATTGTCTGATACTGATTGTTTAAATTATAATACAGTCAAAAATTGTTTATTAGAACATTTTAAGATAACACCTGAAGCTTATAGGAAAATGTTTCATGATCATAGACACAAGGCAGATGAAAGTATGTGTGAATATGTTGCTGAACTAAGCACTTATTTTCTTAGGTGGGTGAGCAGATGTCATTTCACTATTTTGAAGGGTTGGCAGATCTTTTGATGAGGGAACAAGCCTTTAGCACTTTGCCTGATGACATGAGAATATTGTTAGCTTATATTCAATGCAATACTGCAGATGAGTTGGGGAAGAAGGGAGAACTATACCTAGCAAGAAGGGCATCACTGCACAGGAAAGGGACACCCAATGCTTCTCATAGGTCTAAGGGAACCAATGGTGGGCAGCCCACTGCATGCAACAGAGTCTGCCAGTAGCAAGGGAAGCCATAGTCCAGGTACGCATCCTGGACCAAGGATTAAATGTTTTAAATGTAACCAGTGGGGTCATGCAGCATATAGATGTCCATGGAGGCATGGTGGGGAACAAAAGGTGGGAGAGCCAGAAAGTGGGAATGACAAAATGCCAGTAGTAAGATGTCTTGAGACAACAAGAGTACCAAACTGCCACAAGAGTTTATATCCTATCTTAGTAAATGGGAAAAAGGCCATTGGTAAGAGAGACACAGCGAGCCTCTGACCTAATCATAGTGAAGCCTGCAATGGTTAAAGAGGAACACTACTTGCTTGGGCAGTCTACTCTAGTCAGATCTTTAGGAGGGACTCCATTCCAAATACCTTTGGCTAGGGTTCACCTTGACTGGGCGGGTGGAAAAGGAAGACAGCAAGTAGGTGTGTTTGAGGCTATCCCTGCAAATGTCCTGATAGGGAATGATTTTGATAATGCAGTACCCTGTATGCATGCAGTTACATACAGTCAGGCTTGGAGACAAGCATGTGGGTCTGACAGCCTGGGGGAGACCCAATCAGACCACACACTTACAGCCAGGACTTGTGAGGTGGTTACTTCAGGTAGGGAGCTACCATGTAGCAGTGAGACTGAAGGTGAGCCACAGCTGTTTGTGGGTGCTGATGTTCTCTTGGACAGAATGTCTGCAAGGGCAGAGGTGAGTAGTAGTACTCAGTCTGACAGTGAGGCATCACTGTCAGAGGATGCCAGACGTCCTGTGGAAGGGGAGCTGGGAAGGGTTACAAAGAGAGAGTTAAGACAGGCTCAGCTCTCAGACCCTACATTACAAGGCCTGAGGAAGGTAGCCAGTGAGGCACCTGTTTCTCAAGGGAAAGGGGAATCTGTACACTCGGACAAAGGGTTACTGTATAGAGAGTGGACCCCTGAGGGAGGGCTAGAGGGTGAGAGAATACTGCAGCTGATAGTGCCCAGAGCCTACCATCTGGCACTTCTAGCCATAGCCCATGATATTCCCTTTGCAGGTCATATGGGCATAAAACACACAAAGAGACATTTATGCAGAACCTTTATTGGCCTGGGATTTCTAGAAATGTAACAGGGTGCTACAGGAGCTGTGAGCAGTGCAAAAATGTAGACAAGGCATGAGACAAGGTGAAAGCTTCTTTGATGCCTTTGCCTGTGATTGAGGAGCCGTTTCAGGGGATAGCTATGGATATTGTGGGGCCTCCGAGTACCCCAGGTTCACTGGGATAAAGTATATCCTAGTTGTAGTAGATTATGCTGCCAGACACCCTGAGGTGGTGGCTCTGTCCTCCATTGAGGCAGATAAGGTGGCAAATGCTTTGTTAGAGATTTTCAGCAAGGTATGTTTCCCAAAATAAATACTGACTGAAAGAAGTGCCAATTTCATGTCAGACCTGCTGTTTTTCCGTGGAAGCACTGTGGGGTGAAGCACCTAATGATCACTCCCTACCATTCCCCAGACTAATGGTCTTGTTGAGAGGTTAAAGTTTACACTCAATACAGTGCCACAGGCATTTGCAGACCAGTTTAAGAGGGAGTGGGACAAATATTTGCCCCATCTGGTCTTTGCTTACAGAGAGTTGCCTCAGGTTTCCACAAGTTTTTCACCCATTGAGTTGTTGTATGGGCATAGAGTGAGGGGGACCTCTAGATATGATTTGTGATGAGTGGGAAGATGAGTGGGAATCCCACAAGGAGTCTGTTGTGGCATATGTCCTAAACCTCAGGACAAGGGTCAGGGAACTCATGGGCTTGGCCCAGGAGAACCTGGCAGAAGCCCAACAGCAGAAAATGGTCTGGTATGACAGGAATGCTCAAGCTAGAGAATATGCTGTAGGGCAGCATGTTATGGTTCTCATTTTTGTCAGATACAGCAAGCCTCAGGCAGGTTGGGAGGGACCCTTCCAGGTGGTAAGAAAGGTCAGTGTGATGTTAACCACATGGTAGAGCTGCTAGGCAGGATGCAGAGGCATAAACTGTACCATGTTAACATGATGAAACCATACCAGGATAGGGAGACCCTTGTGCTGAGTATTTTCAGGCATGGCTGGAGGAGTCTGAGAGAAGTCTGGTGACAAATCTCCTCAGTGAGGCTCAAACTGACACCTCAGGGAAAGGGGTAGCAATGTCTCAGCAGCTATCCACTACCCAGGTTCAAGAAATCCAAGCAGTGTTAAAGGAGTTTGGGGACATGTTCACTGGGAAACCAGGGTGCACCCACCTGGTCCAACACCAGATGGATACATGATCCCAAGTGCGTATTAAGCAGCCCCTTATAGGGTGCCTGAAAGGGTCAAACAGACTCTGAGGTAGGAGATATAGGAAATGTTGGAACTAGGGGTAATTCAGGAATACAGCATTCCCTGGCTTTCCCCAGTGGTGCTGGTACCAAAGAAGGATGGCAGCATCAGGTTCTATGTGGAGTACAGGAAATTAAATAGTTACACAGAGTCAGATGCTTATCCCATGTCTAGGACAGATGAAGCCCTAGAGCAGCTGGGTGGGGGTAAGTATCTTATCACTATTGATGTTACCAAGGGTTACTGGCAGATACCCTTGACTCCCAGCACTAGAGACAGGGCAGCCTTTGTGATCTTTTTGGCTTATATGAGTTCACAAAGATGCCCTTTTGGATGAAAAATGCCCCAGTGACTTTCCAGAGGTTAGTAGATCATATCCTAGCAGGAGCAGGAGATTTTGCCCTTACTTACCTAGATGATATTGCCATCTACAGCTGTTCCAGCAAGAGCACCTTCAACATGTCACGGAGGTGCTGCGAAGACTACAGAGGACAGGGTTGACCATTAAGCCCAGCAAATGTCGGGTGGGTGTGGCAGAGGCCTCCTACCTAGGACATAGAGTGGAGAGTGGTAAGATCAGGCCAGAACCTGCCAAAGTGGAAGCCATTCAGGCATGGCCTGCCATCATTACCAAAAAGCAGGTGTGGGCATTCTTAGGGCAGCAGGGTACTACAGAACGTTCGTCCCCAATTATAGTACCCTAGTTGCTCCTCTCTCAGATCTGACAAGGAAAAACAAGACAGATAAGGTAGTCTGGACCTCAGCTTGTGAGCAGGCACTCTGGAAGCTTAAAGGAGCTTTGGGAGGACCCCCTGCATTAGCCAGTCCAGATTATAGCAAATAATTTGTTGTGCAGGTGGATGCTTCAAACCATGGGGTGGGGGCTGTACTCAGCCAGGTTTCCTCTGAGGGAGAAGAGCACCCAGTGGTGTATCTCAGTCATAGGCTCCAGCACAGGGAGGAATGCTATGCAACTGTTGAAAAGGAATGCATAGCTATAGTGTGGGCACTGCAGAAACTTCAGCCTTATCTGTATGGAAAGAAATTCACTGTAGTTACAGACCAGAATCCCTTAACATGGCTACATTGAGCCAGTCAGCAAAATGCCAAGTTACTAAGGTGGAGCCTAGGGTTGCAGGCATTATGATATGACAGTGCAGCACCACTGTGGCATTAGCAATGCCAACACAGATGGGCTCTCATGACAGGGAATGGGGTAAGGTATTCCCAGATAGGATGAACCCTCTTGAGCAATGTTTCTCAAGGGTCACTTGAAAAACTAGCTTAAGTTTTTGGGATGGAATAAGTGTGACATAGGAAAATATTGCCAGCCCAGCTATCTGGAATTTTGTAAATAACTCTGTGTCATTAGTGAATATTGATATGATTTATACAGAAGTTTGTGTAAAGCACTGAGCTAAAATATGACCACAGTATGCCCTATTTGAATATAACAGGAATGTACCTGCACTATTGGACTGTTTAGATGTGTATGTTTAATAGAAACTGGAGCACAGAAGGTTAACGTGAAAAGAAGTCAGAGAAAATAGTTGAAATTAAATTGTTTCATAACCATATCATAAAAGAGATGTTATCTCTCGGTTTCAGTGCAGTAGCAGACACAATGTCTGGAGCTAGACATTTTTTGTATCGTCTTGAAAGAGAAGTAATTACTAGGTTTAAGATGTATAAGTGTTTTATTGTTTTATGACTTCCAGGATCTACAAATATCTGAGCGATATGTATTTTTCACAGGGGGATGTTAAAATTCTGTTAGCTTCTAACAAAGGGGTTTTAGCTTTGGAACTGAAATCAGGTGACAAAAAACTGATGCCATTCAAGCTAATCCAGCAGTAATATTTGATCTTAATTTAAGAACTCTGTCAGAGAGAGATTGTGCACTTTGTATTTTGTCTTTGACCAGGAAGCATCCACTCACCTGCACTTTCCTTGCTGTATGTAAGTTTCTAGGGCAGTTTCTAGGGCATAGTTGCTCTCTTAGATTTAGATAGGAATATAGTCAAGTATAGCATAGATGTTTTCTTTGAGACTGTCCTGCAATGTTGTTTTAAATATTTCCTGTGATTTTGAACTCTTATGTAATTGATTACTTACTGAGTATTGTCTTGTTCTTTTACTCTTTATTTATTATTAAATATATTTAAACTTATCTTTGTGGCTGATATTTGTGAGACATATTTAAACTCTTAGAGTACTTGCATATCTGGTTGGTGACACTTTACAGGCCACTCCTAAATAGCCTTGCTCTTGGTCAGACTACCTTTGGATTATTAGTAACATTACCCAGCAGGATTGGACACCCTTTGTTAAGGGCCTTAGAGTAGCTGATAAAGGGTTGGCTGGTGGCAGCTGGAACTACCTTATATTCTTGGCAGATGGGGGCATATCTAGCAAACCTGTGCCAGCCCAGGTGTGTGTGTATTTGTATATAAATCAAATTTCAAAGTGTGTGTGTATCAGCTACTTGAGCAGGGACATGAAGCACTGGTTGGACAGAAAGGGTGCTGGAGGTTTTGGCTTGGCCACTCAGCTAAGATCTCAATTCTATAGCTGTGCCAGAGGGGATTCTTATTGGGGATCTGGAGAAAGAAAGAGAAACCATCCTCAGACTGACTGTGATCTCTGTGTGCTTGTAAGGGAAACTGCACTTTACTGTGGGTGTACTTGTCATCCTCCCAGTGTGTACATTGTCTACTTTTGCCGGTGGTGAGGATTGAGGCTCCTTGATTACTGGGCCAGTGCAGGGGCATCACAAGCACCAAAATGAAACACTTCCAATACTGAGCCCTTCAGCAGTAGGTCCAAGCACCAAAATTAAACATTTCCATCACTGAATATTTCAGTGGTATGTTCAAGTATGCACAAGAATTTCACTGACTCCAAATGAAATATTTACCCCAATGGCCCCTTCAGCAGTCTGTCCATGTATGCACAATTACATCCCTAGCACCAAATGAAAAGTTAATCCTAACAAACCCTTTAGTAGACTGCCCATGTATGCCACAGGCACTTCAGTGATTACAAAAGAAACATTTCCTGAATTGATCCCTTCAGTAGTATGTCCAAGTATGCACAAACACCAAAATGAAATGCTTCTCCTACTAATCCCTTCAGCAATATGTGCAATTATGTGCAAAGATTAAAATGAAACATTACCACACTGATCCCTTCAGCAGTTTGTTCAGGTAAGCACAAGCACCAACATGAAACGCTCCCTCTACCGAACCCTTTATCAGTTTATCTAATAATGCACAAGCACCAAAATAAAACATATCCCCAAAGATCTCTTTAGCAGTTTGTCCAAGCAGCAAAATAAAACATTTCTCTCACTGATTTCTTCAGCAATATTTCCAAGTATGTACAACACTTCATTGACGTCAAATGCAACATTTCCCCCAACAACCCCTTCAGCCCTCTGGTCCTGTACACACAAGCACCTCTCTGACATCAAAAGAAAGATTTCCCCCAGTGATCACTTTTGTTAGAGTAAAAGGTTTTGTGTTAGCATACATTTTCTGATGGATATGAGCTCTGAAACTGGAATGACTATCATTGTTTAGTGACGGCTTTATTCCTCACTGACTTGACAGAAAACCACACATTTTATGTGGAACAGATCAAAAATATGAGCCAAAAATATGGACAGTGAAGAGGTATGCTTTCACCAGTAAGCAAAATGCATCTCTCTCTCAACAGTACATACTACTTTGGTGCCTTGAAAACAAGTACTACTGCAATAAAAGAAAAGAATTACCTCCGAATCACTCATTTACAAACTACTTAGTCTGTTTGGGTTGTTTTTTGAATGTCTGTGACACACAGGAATGTATGGATGTTCAGCAAAGATCCCTTTCTAGCTGCTCTACTTCTGTACAGAATAAGAAATCAACCAGTCATACTACAGCTCTAACAAATGCACCTAATTCAATGGACAGATGCAACTGAAGGAGGATCGTTAAAAAAAAATCACCTGACTGCAACCTCCAGTCACATCTCCAATGTATTAGGCTCATTTGGTGAAAGGATTCATTGTTTGAACAGAATGCAGAAAGTACGGCATTAAAACAAATACATAACAGCCGGATACCTAAGCAAGTAATTGTGGGCCGCAGAAAACTACTTTGCGGGCCATGTGTTTGAGACCCCATCTCTAAAGGGTCATTATAGGCAGGGGGAGTTGTTGTTTGGTTTCATGCATACTAATTTCACCAGTGGTTCTATCGTCAAGATTAGCAGATAAATTTGGGTACCCAGTACCACATTGGTTGAATTTGTTCCCCCAAGACTGAAAGACTGGAGGTAGAGGGTAGGCTCCATTGTGGAAATAATCCATCGTATCTCTTTCCAGTTTGTTGATTTTTCTTTTCTCTATTATCCAAATTTGTTCATATATACTGGGGAAAATTCTGGCATAGTCACACCTATATTGGTCAAAATGCAAGTCTTGATAAACGATGTTATCCATAGATAAAACTTCCACTGGGAGCTCATCAATTTATTTAGCATTGTACTTGATGAGTAGTTCCATGTATTTTATCTCATGTCTATCAAACATTTTAAGTAAACCTTGATGCAAAGGGGAGTTGTTAGTTAGTCCTGTCAGGTACTGCCATGCCCCTTAGGAACTCTGCTGAACTTTATACACTCCTTAACAAATGTATTTTCTAGTAGCAATTTTTTGATTGACCCTTAAGTGTATCCACCATTATGGTTGTCGGACAGACTGAAAATAAAGAACACCAATGACCAATGGGAAAATCACCCCCCAATCGTTTCCACAGAGGGGATAGCCCCAGTGGAAGAACTGCAGGAGGAGCAACCACAGATGAAACCGATAATAGGTACTGTTTCAAAATGTTCTATCATAACTAATACAAGAGGTGATTTTAATATATATAACTTTTCAAGTTATACGGTTAATCACACTTGTGGGGATTTATTTGCAAAGGCATTACATTTGTTCGCAATAAAAAGAGCAAATTTGCCTTATGTATTAATGGATTTATTTTATTTATTTATTTTATTTTATTTCATCTTACATTTGTTGACTGGGATAGTTCGACTGGATACATGCCCATTTTCAGCGGAGGCCCAGGTAGAAAAGCTCCAAGGCAGAACATACAGTAAAAGTCACAACATGATTACATGTTACACACAGTTTACAGGCTCCAGGTGAGCAAGCAGGTGATATAAGATTTGAAACAGTTTCCAAGAAAACTAAACTTTACTATACTTTTTCTGAAGCTTTGGGTTCATTAAAGGGTATGCAGTACATAAAAGTCAACTACCCACCTAACTCTGATTCTTTTTGAAGGTGTCTGTGAATTAGACTTGCAAAACAGTTTAAGTAAGAAATGTGCAATAAAAGAATATATAAACAAATGGGACAAGGAACTTCTTAATGAATTAAAAGACAATAACTGCAGAATTATGACACATGATAAGGGAGGTGGGATTGTTATTATGGAAATATGTTATTATACTAACAGAATGCTAAATGTGTTAGAAAATGATTGCTATATGGAGGTATCACTGAAAAAAATGAATACAGCATACCATAGAATTAGGTATGTTGTGAATTATATGTTTATAGAGGGACAAGTAAGTTTAGATGAGTTCCACTATCTTGAAGTAACAACGCCCACTATTTGGTGTACCCAAAATTCAAGAGCACCTGCAACCCACAATGAAACAGATAATGGATGTTAAAGGCTCCATTACCCACCCCTGTGCTAGACTCCTAGATGAAAAATTAAAACTATTGCTAAGGCAAGAAGAATACATTTGCAAAGATTCATGAAAACTTCAACAGAGATTGCACCTTCTTGACAACAGATGTCAAAGACTTTTATACGTTGATCCCACATGATATTGGTTTAGCTTGGTTTACTGCGTACTTATTTGAAAAAGGAGACAGACAGGATAAGATTAATGTTTTTGAAACTTTACCTGACATTGTTTTGAAAAATAAGTTTTTACTGTTCAATGGTAAATACTGTTTACAGCGTACAGGGGTGCTGATGGAGTCAGCATGTGGGGGCCTCTTTGCTAACATCATAATGATGCAGTGGGAGAAAAAATATTTAATGCATTCTGAACACTTTAAAACATGTGAGTTTTACACCCTGTACCTGAATGACATCTTTATTGTTTTGGACTATGAGGATGAAACAGACAAGAAAGAGAAGATAGTGAGGTTCATGGAATTCATGGGTTCATAGGTGTTTACCAGGCTAATGACCACAAGGAACTTTTTAAGCCTAGCCAAGCATCCCAAATCTCTGACAAGTTCTGATACCCTTGATAAGTGTAAGCATGGGCCTGGGAGATGAACCATTTACAGGTCACCTGTGTCCATTAGAGACATAGGTGCCAAACCAGGGATACATTTCCAGTTTCCTATCCAATTGTCCAAGTTGCACTTGAATTTGGTTAGGGAGGAACTCTGCTTCACATGGATGGGGAGCCTGTTCCATAGATGGGGTAGTCTCTGGGATACATACTTATCTTACCAGCCGGTCCTATTTATATCACAATCAAGGTTTAAGTCATTAGAACAGGTAATTCTGTTGCGGAATATTTTGTGGATATACAGGAGGTCCATCAGAATGGGGTCTGACAATG
The DNA here is from genome assembly GCF_019279795.1 of Protopterus annectens. Lineage (NCBI taxonomy): Eukaryota > Metazoa > Chordata > Ceratodontiformes > Protopteridae > Protopterus > Protopterus annectens. The sequence continues at coordinate 1,656,609,024 of NC_056731.1, read as the reverse complement.
CCCTGTATGCTAGGCATAGATCTCCCCTCAAAAGCCTGTAGGAGACAGAATACAGGGATAGGGCCTTGAGGCAGTCTGCATAGGACATTTTACTTATACCCTGTATTATTTAAGTAAGGAACCTCTGTGGACATTCCAAGTGTTGGATATGCCTGGTTAGGTACATACCAAAGGGGGCATTGTACTCAATAACAGGTCTGATGAATACCAAATACAGTGGAATAATGACTTCCTTGGACTTAAATGCCATATCTTTGTTTATAAGTTGTGCAACACAGAAAGATTTCCTCATCACTGTAGACACGTGATGGTCAAAGGCTAGTACTATCTATCTGTGTCCCAAAGTCCCTGACTACTGGGTCATCTCTAAGGGGTGTATTGTCATTATGATAGTTACCAATGATGAATGACTACCCAAAGGATACTATTATGTATTTCTTGGCATTTAGTTTTAGTCCATGGCTGTGACACCAAATGTTTGTCTGTGTCAGCCCCTCCTGGAGAACATTTGTGTCAGTGTGAGATTCAATGGCAGCTCCTAATTTGCAGTCATGTGCCAATTTAGTCACCAAGAGACCACTGACATTGGCCTTGACTTCTGAGATGCAAATGCCAAAAAAGAACAGTCCAAGGACTGATTCCTGAGGGATTCCACTTGTGACTGGTCTCTTTGTAGAGGTGGACACCCCAGTTCTAACTTCCTGGGTCCTATCTGTGAGCCAGTTGGCTATCCACCATGTGACATAAGGGTTTGTACCTAACCACTTGAGTTTGTCAACAATGCCCAGGTGGGGTATTGTGTCAGATGCCTTGGCCACTTCAAGGTAGGCAGTGTGAAGAATGTTGCCTTCATCCATTAAAAATACCACTGAATTTTTAAATTTTACATATGAATATAGCAATTCCAATATTGCATATTTAGGTATCTGGCTTATGAAGGATATGACAGCAGGGAAATACATTTCCAGAATATATAGAAAGCCAACACATTCTAATACCTACCTCCAATACACTAGTTCCCACCCAAAGACACAAAAGCGGGCAGTAGTAAAAGGTCAATTTGTTTGAGCTGCCCAAATTATTTCCATGTTTGAAGACTTCCTAGACGAGTGTGTGAACATTAAAAACATGTTCCTGGCTAGAGAATACCCAAATGGGTTTATTGATAAATTGATATATGAAGTCATAAAAGACAAAGCAGTTTCTATAGACCCATACTGGACACAGAGAACAGACCAAACATTCAGGCCACAAGTATGAATGAAAATGCTCTTGAAACAAGCACCAGTAACAGGCTTCATAAAACTGAAATGGCATTCACAGTACTCAGCAGTAATAACAGCGTTCATTGTACATTTCATTCTATACACATATATTCAGGAACTAATTTATCACCACTTTTAACACAGATAGTACTAAGATTAAGGAAATCATTGGAAAAAAAAACTAGTCTGTTTTGGGAGTTGACAAATCCTTACATAAAAAAATAGGTACAAGGAAACAGATCATTTATAGAAAACGACTTAACTTAAAAATGATAGTAGAATGTTCCAACATGGAGACTAATGAGGTAAACAGACCCATAAAAATTAACAAATGTGGCAGATGTTCTTATTGTAGCCACATTTTGGTGTGTCAGACTTTTAAAAAAAAGGAAAACACTTTCCACCTAAGTGGAGCATATAACTGTGAAACATCAAAGGTGGTGTACACTGCCTTATGCCAGGAGTGTCCTTGTTTCTACATTGGGAAGATGGAACGTAGATTCAGGGACTGTATTTATAAACACCAGTATGATATCAGAAATAGTAATGATAAAAATGCCTTAGCAAAACATGTTAAGGAACATCTCAGTCATATTTTTAAATTCATGGTAACAGAACAAGTAGACAAAAAAATAAGGGAAGGCACTTGCAATTGTTACTTGAAAAAAGAGAGTTATACTAACAGCTAAATCTGAATGCCAGTACATGGCCAGGCCTTAATGAACAAACATCGATTGGTTATCTATTAAAATTCAAAGCTTTAGTGAGATACAAGAAATATTTGTAGTATGACATGCATTTTTTGTACAAAGATTTAAAAAAAAAAAAAAACGGTACATACATTTTAGATATAAATGCATACAAACAATATAATTATTTTATATGTATCATAATTCATTTTTTATACTTTTGCACATTTTATTCAGATTTTTAGCTGTGTATTTATTACTCAAATGCATTGACGTTTTACATATGTTTAGAATGGGGTATGCGATAAATTTTGTCATGTCCCTTTAAATGCACTTTGAATGTCCACCTGTTACACACAATGATCATGTGATCTTAACCAGGAAATTAGAACTGTGTCAGTTTGTTTCTCCATTATCTGAACACGTTTCTTATGGAATAAATGAAAGCAGCAATTTTTACAAGTTTTTCTTGCTACTGTTCTGAATTGGAATACTCATTTGTGAGTTTTTGACTGGTAGGGGTCTCTGCAGACCTGCTGCTTTTTTCTTGGTTATGTGCCATCTGGTTTTCTTCTTTGTTTGTGAAAATTTAGCAAAAAATATAACTCTGAGCTTGTGTGCATTGCAATTAATTTTAGTCTTTATGGAAAGACTACAAAATGCACTATTATCACTGTAAAGAATACTTCATAATGATAATATTGCTATTCCTATAGTTTTAATAGCTTTTATTGTTAAAAAATATTTACATTTGTTTATTTTATGCTTTTTAAATTGATTTTTCAGAAAATGCTTTGGATTGCTAAGATGAGTGCAGGCTGCTAGAGGTGTGATGTTCCACACAATATAGGTATTACTGAGTTAAAGATTCCTCCCTGTTACTCACAGCCATGACACCAGCCAGGCACTTCCACTCCTTGTAACCACCTTCTACTACTACTGTATTGCTGACAATGAAAGTCATAAGAGCACATATATATCAATATATACATGCATTAATGCATATTAATATGCTGTGCATGTATATCATTGCATAAGTGCACTTGTATACCAACACAAAATTGCAGATTAATACTGATGCATATGTACACATTTATAAATGCATAACTGCAAGTGTATATCAATGCATAACTGCACATGTATACTAATACATAAGTATATATGTGTAGCAGTGCATATGCACACATGTATACCAATGCATAAGTGCACATATATATCATTGTATAACTGCACATGTACACCAAACCATATAAAAATGCATACCAATGCATAGATGTACATGTGTGTGATAGCATGGACACCCATGTATAACAATGCATGAGTGCTCATATATAATGAGTGTATGCAAATGTATATTATTGTATAAATGAACATGTATACCAGTGTAAAAGCACAAATATATACCAGTGCATAAATGCACGTGTATAGAAATAAACACATGCACAGATGTAGAAAACACAGATATACAGATATAACAATGTCTACAACAGTTAGTCAAAGACCAAAATATTAACTGTTAATGCAGCTACTTACTGTTCAGTAACCATGTCTGCTTAATGCATTAGTACAAACTCCGTACATTAAGGATGACAAGTAACCTATCTTCTCAGCTAGTGGAATCAGTTCAGCTGCCAAGTGGTAAGGACACAGCAAAGGTGGTGGCACTACTGAGTGACTATGAATGCATCAGGGACATGCATTTTCCAATGGCTAATTCAGTTTGTCAAGCCATAATTACATAGCTAGAAACATATCTTCGAAGACAAAGTACCCTTTTCTGAGTATCAGATGAAAATATGTAGATGTTGCATCCCCAGTGAGATAATCAACAGTAGTGCTACTATTCATCAAGGAAAGGTTTATTATTATATCATTCTTCATTCGACCTGTGCATTTCATGCAACAAAAATTGCATTGTCCCTGTCTCAGATGTAATGTTTTTCAGCCAAACATGCTGCATTCTTGGTTTTAACTTTATTCAACATGCAGCACTCTTGCCAACTAAAATCTAAAAAATGGAGGTTTGGATGCAGAAATACAAAAAATGAGGTGTAGGATTCTGTGCTCCCCCAGAATTGTTTTGGAGGCATGATTTGATTTTTCTCTTTTGATTTGGTGGGTGTCATCAAAGCACAGGTTGATGTGCTGCATATACGTGCATAGTGATATAATCATAATGAGCATGTATTTTAAGGTAGTACGTCAATCTGTTTTTCATAATATGTCAGTACCATAGCATGACAATGCATATTTCTATATAAGACATACTAAGTAATAATATAACAGGCAAAACACAGAAGTTACTTGATGTTTGGTTTATTCTACCTGATGGGTTACATGTGATTTTGATATCCTAACATGCCCATCACATTGACAGATCATGATGTAGAGTATACCTTGAATGTAACCAAAGCAGAAGCAAAGTTGTGCAGCTAATGAAACTACGATTCACTGTCAGTTATAGGCACTACAGCCCTGTGACAATAAAATGATTCTGTGCTGTACAAATGTAGTGTACACAACAGAAGTCTATCACTTCAGTACATGCACATACATATATAAATATGTTGCAAAGGAAGGCACTTAAGAAGTAAGCAAATTCGTGCTACATACCTCCCTGCTGTGTGGAACTTTGCAGATGCCTGGGAACATGTACTTATTTGTGCTGTGTGCTTACCTGCTTTTTCCTGGAAGTGTTTGCAAAATGTTTTTGTGTACTCACCTGCTTTATGGGAGATCCAGAGGAAAAGCTATCTGAATTCATGCTCTGGGTAATCCCCATGATACCATTCATCTCAACCCAAAGTTCCAAAGTTGAGTAAAAAGGGCCCTCCAGAATTGAGCAACAAGAAGAAAAGGGTCCTCCTACAAGAAGTTGACGACCAAAGCAACCAAGAAAAAAGTCCACTGATCGATGCTCCAAACTGTAACAATGAGCTTAACCTAGCTCCTTGCTACAGGTGGAATCAGTAATGCATGCACATATTAATTTAAACAGTTTTAATGTCACTAGACTGTGGCTGTTTAAATGAATGATGATGTTGCTTTCTCACCAGATCAATAACTCAGTTGCATTGTTGATTGTGGCTTCTAACAGATTGTAACAAGGATAGCTGCCCCATTTGTTAGAGTGGGGAGAACATTCATAATTCAAGGAGGTGATTAACAGTTATTTGTTGTTGTGAGTTGAATAAATCTTTGTGCTAGATTATTATCTGTAGTTTTGGAAGGAAGAAGTAAGTGTCAACCATATTAATGCTGAAGGCATGAAGGTTCATTTGTTAGAAAAAAGAGAATCCTACCCACATTTTTTTTTGCAAGTGGGGCACAATTATATGCTGGCCACTTTAATTCCTTTAAATTGCTACAGATGTTTTATGCACACTTCAGTGGCAATTTATAAGATCTTGTCATATTATACTGGTGCTTTTAAAATGTATACTGTCTTGTAGTCATTTGGAGACATCCCTTCACCCTGTCTTTCAAGATTCTCTGAATATATATTGACAGTTCTTCCCTGATTCACTAATGTAAGATTGCTGGACATTTTCAGAATAAGACAAAAGTTACTTGGTGCTGTAAATAGTTAGTAGGTGTTATATGATGGCTATCTTCTGTAATTCTTTGTTTTGGTTTTAGGCTTCATTTTGACTTTTATTGATGGGTTCACAGATTCATAGACTAGTACGAATATAGGCAGTGTGGACAGCCATCTAGAGATGAGCCATGAATCACAGGAAGCTTTACTGGTAGGGTCACTTGTCCTTTCACAAATCTGGGCACTCCTGTTCCTATCACATTGGTGACACCTCCCCTAAAAATTGACTCAGTCATTACAGACTTGGGTACTTTAATTGACTATGATTATGAATTATCCTTTGACCACCATGTGACCACTGTTGTTAGTAAATCCTTTTATATAACCAGACTAATCACTAGGGACAAATCTTGGTTCAAGGAAATCGGTATTCATCTCTTCCCCTCCATTATCAGAAAAATCATAGAACATAATGTCTTATTTGTTATATACTTGGGTAGGCATAAGACACTGCTTCAGAGATTGTAGTATTTCACTACTACTTCTAATTGATTTCTATAGTTATTGTACAATATTTTATATGTCCTACTAATTATCCCATTTTTAACAGCAGCATCTGCTCTAGATTCAGTCATAAACTCAACAAGTGCAGGTCTTTCATTCAGGATTCCCCTATCCATTTTTCTTTGTCTATACTCTGATATCAATCCCTTTTAGGGAAGGCAGACACTAGCTTGCAATCCAAATATCTTCTTGGTCTCTTCCTATTCTATTACATTTACCTCTCTAATTATTTGTTCCTAATATCTTGGTTTCTTTGCCAGCTTCACCCAGTAAATTTGAGCCCCCACTTAGATATTCTCTGTACCCCTAATTACAGTCATCCCTATTGAAAGAATCTCCATTCTTCATTCCTGCACTGGCCCAGTTCTTAGTATACTTTCTGCCATTTTATGAATATAATATTCTGCTTGACTACTGTTATTCTCCTTAAGGATCTGCATCCACAATCCCATTCTTTTCTTATTTCTGGAATTACCCCCCTGATTCATCATCATCCCTTTCCATTTTGAATGGTTGCTTTCTGCTTGTGTTATGTATAAAAGCCTTAATTGTATAGCTCTAAAATATTCCTTCAAATCAGGTAATCCTAACCTCCTTGTTATGTTGGGAGGATCAACTTCTCCTACTTGACTTTTGTCCTCTTCCCCTCCTAAATAAAATCCTTAAACAATTTACTAATTACTATCCACAACTTCTCCTCTAGTTGATAAAAATATGTCTTGCTTGTGTATACAATTAAAGGGAATAAAAACACTTTTATTGCCTGTATCTTGCTATCCATATCCATGGGTAAGAGCTTCCAGTTTCTGTTTGTATTACCTTTTGTTTAGTCATTTCCCATTTTCTTCCCACATATCCTTAGCTGCTATAACAGAATCCTTTTTAATCCATACTCCTAAATACTTCATTTTTATCATGCCCCATAAATATGGGTATTATTGAACCAGTTCATGTGTGGGAACATAGCTTATAGGGTTTACCTTTAAAATGTTGTAACACACGTGTGTGACACTTCATGTACCTGACTCATAATGTGAGAAACTGCACCGCTGAATCCTTAAAAGAGCGACTCAGCTACCCAAAGAAAGTTGACACTCCAGGAATGTCGACTTTGTTGGAAACATCTGTCATTTCTGGATGTCTCCTAAGACTGTTATGCAGGGGGGCAAGCCCCCCTGCACCCCTTTTGTTGGGTCTGCGCCCCCCACACCCCCTGCTAATTTTATATATTAACTCTGAGATCACACTACAGAGAGGGAGTTAATCCAGTTACTCCCTTATTTTTTTCTTCATCGTTCATGTCCCAATCCCCACTGTAGTGTCATCTCCACTCAGAATGCCGAATTCTCATGAGCAAATGCACACTGGCATTCGCACGTTTGTGAGTTTGGCAATTTATAATTCACAAATATGAATTTTGCAAGCAGCCTTTTACACATCTAAACATCGCAGATGTTCACCTCATCATTTTAAAGGTAAGCCAGTTTATAGCTATAGCCTTTGTTTTATCTTTATTCATTTTATATCCTGAAAAAAACAGAACTCTCTCAGAATTTTCCACAACACTGAGGTGTCTTTTTTTAGTTCCATCAGGTAGAAAATAATATCATTAGCAAACAGAGCCAACTTTTTTGAACACCATACCAATTAAATTCTTAAATTTCTGAGTTCCTCACTTTCTTTGCTAATGGTACTAAACATAATGCAAATAATAAAGGGGAAAGAGGACACTTCCAGGTTCCTCTGTTAAGGCACAACTTATTAGAGAGGAACCATTACATTTTGAGTTTTTCCTCTGATCCCTCATATAATTAAACTTATTGTTGTATCAGGAAATGCAAATGCTTCCATTGGGGTCTACATCACTTTATTGAAGACCCAATTTAGTGAATCGCTATTTGTCAAATCCAGTTAATCGAAAGCTAAATTTCTCGAAGGATCTCTTCAGTTAATTTTTTCCCTGGAAAAGGTACTAGTCAGACACCTAACAACCATCACAAAAACTACAAAATTTAAAACCCAATCCCCTAACTAAATATACCAACTCCAAGATCACACTACAGTGAGGAAAAGGGCAAATGCCTGATGATGGCCAACTACTTTCTTTCCCAGGGGAAAAAAATCACTGAAGAGATCCTTCACTGAATTTAGATTTTGATTAACTGGGTTCGACAAATTCACTAAATTGGGTCTTCGATAAAGTGATATCGACCCCTTCCATTGCCCTACTCACAAAATCCTAGCTTACTCTGTCGAATGCTTTCTCTGCATCAAGACATGCCAATAACAGTGATATTCTGTTACATTTTGCTTCCCACCATCATTGTTCTATTAATGTCGTCAAAAGTTTGCCTCCCTTCCACAAAACTACATTGGTCCATATCTATCAATTTTGATATCATCTTTGTCATTTTTTTAGCCATTACAGACATAAACAATTCATGGTTTAAAATTGAAATGAGCCTATATGAACTTGGATCAGATGGGTCTTTATTGTCTTTAGGTATTACAGACATCACCGTTTTTTCCAGGATGTTAGTGCCTTCACATCTTTCATACCAAATATTTTCATATTTCTTTTTCAGAAATCTTCCCTCTTTTGTTTTAAAATACTGATAAACATAACCTTCCAGATTTTTATCACTTTTTTCCCTCCTAGCTTCCAAACTTCCACCGAAATACCATCTATTCCTGGGGACTTTCCTGCAGATTGGCTATACATCACCATTATTATGTCATCTCCCCCTATCTTAACTGTTAGTATGTTGAGCATCTTCTATCTCTAACCCTAACATATTTAAATCTTCCATAAATTTTTCCATTTGTGCTTTCTGTTAATTTCCCCAGTTCTCTGCTTTTTACAAATTTTCATAAAATTTCCAAAATATCCTTTATGCCTCTACAGGGTCTCTGCTTATTTTTGTTATGTGCTGCCTAAGTTTGCAACAACCCTTTCTACTTTATTTTGCCCACATCATTGTGCCAAAAGTTATTGTGCTCTAGAGTTATTATAAAAAACAGCAATATTTCTAAACTCACGGATATTATCCAGTTAATCCCTTATTTTTTCTTCATCATTCTGCAATTGAGCCTTTTCCTGGTCTGTGAGAGTCTTCTTATGTTGTAATACTTTAGACTTATACCTTATAAATAATTCTTATTACTTCTAAAACAGATTTCTTTTTCTTTTATTTCTACCCTATTTTTAAACTTGATTTTCATTTTATCCCACTTGTTAATTATAAATGCTGGAGTACTTTCTATCTTCCCTCACAACTCCCAAATATATCACAATACCCATTCCTTAAATTCCTCACTTTTAACAGGTAGGTGGGGAAGTGTCAGTGTCTCATCTTTACTTCATTATCCAGCATTTTTATTTATAAATTATTGGTGCATGATCTGAAATAGTCATTGGATGTCTATCAAAGTTCTGAATTAAATGCACACGTTCCTGTGAAATATAATTTCTGCCTAGTCTAGCCCGTTATTCTATCTTAGTGAATAATATCTAAATTCTTTCCTGCTACTGAATTCACATCTTACCAAATATTTTCAAAAAATTCTTCAGAAATCTACCCTGATTTGTTATATTTCCCTTCTAGGACCCCAGATAGATCCTCATTGTTGCAAATTAAGTTTCAGTTCCCACCTATAGGTAATATTCCCTGCTGAAAGCTGATTATTTCTCCCCAATTTTTTAAGCTCCATAATAACAGTCTTAGGTAGAGTATAAATACATGCCAGCATAATCCTCATTATTTGCCAGTAGACCCTTACTACCAAAAATCTGCTATTATCTTTTTTTTTTCATTTTCTACCACTACTGGAGCTCCTCTAGCAAATATATAAGTATTCCTCTTTTCCTTTGTCCCTAATATTCTGCAGAATATCCATTCTGAAATTCTTTCTTTATTAAATTCACATGCTCAGTTCTTTTCAAATGTGTTTCCTGTAGCATTGCTATTTGTGCTTTTTATTTATTTTTATAATTAACAAGTCTTTCCATTTTATCTATATATGTGAGACCATTTGCATTCCAAGATAATATGGAAAGTGTTACCATTATTGTAAGAAGCCATTATTCCCAACTATTATATATGGCAGCTTTTTAAATGTCTGTTCCCAGCTTTAGTGATACATTCACCCATTAATGTTTGGCAGGTTAATCTTTTATATATTTTTTTCTTATCATCAACATTGGAACCTAAATTGCATTTTACAAGACTTTTTGTTTTTATAAAAATCCTCAAAAACACCACACAGCTCTCCATCACCTGTCAACTTAATACAAACTCTCATAACTAAGTACATCTTCTGATAATGATGTTTAACCCTCCTAATAGGAATATTTGTGCCAAATGGACAGTCAGTTTGTGATATGACCTGAACTACTGCTGTCTACAGTACAGTAGTAGCCTGGAGTTCATTTCCTTTGGTCTGTACCAGCAATATCCAACTACTGGAACATCCACAGAGGTTCCTCACTAAAAGAATACAGGGTGTAAGTAACATGTCTTATGCAGACCACCTCAAGGCCATATCTGTGTATTCTTTCTTCCACAGGCTATTGAGGGGAGATCTATGTCTGGCATACAAGGCATTATCAGACCCCACTCTGATGGGCCTACTGCATATATGCAAAACAAACAGCACCAGAATTACCTGTTCTAACCACTTAAATCTTGCCTGTGATATAAATAGGACCTGCTGGACAGACAGGTATGTATCCCAGAGATTACCCCTTCTCTGGAACAGGATCCCCATCCATGTGAAGCAGAGTTCCTCCCTAACCCAATTCAGTTGTAACTTGGACAATTGGATAGGAAGCATGAAATTCATCCCTAGTTTGGCACCTATATCTTTAATGGACAAAAGCAGCTTGTAAATGGTTCATCTCCCATGCCCCTGCTGTAAATGTTTAATTTCTTAAACCCCTGCTTGCACTTATCAAAGGTACCAAAACTTATTAGAGATTTGGGAAGCATGGCTAGGCTTTAAAATGCACTTTTGTTTGTTAGCCTAGTGAACACCTATGGACCTTTGGACTTATATTATGATCTATGTACTTTTATTCCCCATCCCCCATCTCAGCAATGCAAGATTATACCCTATTAAATTAAGTAAGCTTTTGTCTAGATTTTCTTCTCTTTTTAAACTATAATACCTGCATTTCTTAATACCAAAAAAAAAGAAGAAGAAAGAAGAGAAGAGGAAGAAGAGGAAAAAAGGCATGTGTTCATTTAGTAATTTTATCACATACAAGAACAACTAAAAATACTTTACTATAAAATATGTAATTGATATTGTGAAAAGCTTCATAGCAATACTGCTACAAACAATTTTATTTACTTACACTTACCTTTTTCCTTCTTCTTCCCCTCCCCTCAGAGTCCTTTCAAATATTAATGACATGAAGTGATGCAGCTACTTTTCAGTTCCCCACAAGTTTTATAAAATCAACAAAAGTCCACTCTTTCCTCTTATTTGTATAGATATTTCACAAATGTGAGTGATGTTTTGTATCTCACATTTATTCACTAATTTCCATGTTGCTGGTCTTCTTCCTGTTCATCTCCATCTTCCACCACTGGATTCGGGTTCACTTCCAAGGTACTCCCAATTCTTTTGGTCAACTCCTGTGCTTTTCTCTGTCTCTCAAGCATTTTCCTTTGGAACTGTGGAAAAGGTTTGTTGGCAAAGTCTCTCTGTATGCTTTATTATCAGAAGAATGAGAAGAAGAGTTCCCTTCTTTTTGATGGTTCTGTTTTTGTTGGACATACTTTTCCATTTCCTCTTCAGCCTGTTCGGCATCAACAATGACTTTTATCTTCTAGGAAAAAAGATATTCTCAAGATAGCTGGATACAGAAGCTTGAATCTCACACCTGTTTCTCAACATTCCCTGTTTACTGGAAACAAATGTTTCTCTTCTGCCTGGTGTGCAGTGAATAATCATTCTCCACAATCACTCTACTGTTGCCAACTTTTAATACTTTGTCCTTTTGCTATGGTTTTGTCAGGATCAACTCTTTCTTCTGGTAGATTTTCATCTTTACTAATAAAGATCTTGGCTGCTTTTTCATGGTCAGATTTGGAGCATACACATGGTCTGCCCTTTCAATTAACAGTTCCTGCTGTGGAATACCAGTCTAGTTGTTTATTTGTGCCTTCATAAAATGAATACAGTCTGTTCCTTCTAGTTTCTCAGGTACAACAACAAATCTCACATTTGTCATACATGCTCTTTCCTCTAATTATGCCATTTTTAAAACATCTCTTCTTGAGCAGTCTCATATTGTCAACCTTTTCTTAATTTTGACCTCTGATTTTTACAGTTTTATCAGATCAACTAAATATCTGTTTATAACTTCTTCCATTTTTTTCTAGCATTTTAATTCAGTTGATATAATCCTTCAGTGCTTCATTTATTTTAATTAGCACTGAGCACATTTGATTTTTTTTCCCTCTAGATTGCTGGAAGCCATCTCTTGCACCAAATGTGAAGCTATAACTGCATGATGCTGAACAGCTGCAGGATTCTTCACAGTCGCTGATTTATCTTCAAATTTTCTAGTTGATTTTCTTTCAGGATCTCTTAGATTCCTCTTTCCTGGCGTCAAGGCAGTGTACTTCCTAGCCAGTAAGTGAGTTTTACTCAAGCTGACAATATCACTGACTGTTGTTTCTCAATTTCTGTTTTCACACAGGAAGAGCCAAAGTTAAGCTATTGATCCATGTGCAACCATCTTATATCCAAATATTGAATACTACATAACTGTATATCATACATTACTGATATTCCAAATCTGTTGTTTTGCAGTCTCTCAAAAATGCCCATGCACTCATCACATTTGACCGTACATATTAAACAAGTTTATTAATTAAGCACTATTAACAAAATGTTATGTATAACAGTTTTATCAAACACTGCCATAAGCAGGATTTCTAGTCAAACAAAGCTCAAATGAGCTAAGGAAATCACTTCATGTCTATATTCTCTAAAATGAATTCCCCTTTTGCTCTATCTAAATTATGTTAAACAGAAGAATACAAACTACACACATCAATGGTTTACTGTAACGTCACTGCCTTTCACAACACTTGTAAAACCTCATGTTGTTCATGAAATTTGAATCTATTTGAATGACATGGTTGCCATAACAAATCCAAAACAGTACCAATTATTTCCAAAGATCCCTCTACCAGGGATACTAAGGCATCCCAGCAAGGTGCCCAATAACTTTATGAATTGTAGTTAAGGCACAGAACTAAGGGTAACTTAGGTTTTTTTTACAACTATTTTTCACCCATTGTCTCAGATACTATTCCTCTTTGTAGCATACCTTCTAATAATATACTTAAATTAACTTGACTATCACCCTTGGGATTACTTACAAATTTGTAATATTTATTCAGATTATTTAGCAAATTATAGCATATACTCAGGTAGACCCTTTAGCTATAATGACTGTGTTATCTTTTTCATCTGCTGGTTAAATAAATGCAATATCTGTTTTCAATTGTCTTAAAGCTAACAATCCCCAGTTTAGATATATTATATTCTGCATAAAACTTTGTACACAAATAAATGTTGAATTGTTTCTTTCTTAACTATATTATAAAACATTGAAGATGTATTACTAAAAGGTGGGATATATTGTTTTGACTCAGAGTTGGCTGACTATATAATATTGTCCCACTTTGAACCATCATCTTTAGTTAATTTGGATTTCAATACAAAAAATGTTTAAGCTGTAGCTTTTATAAGAGGAGCCAGAGGTCTAATAACACCTCCAAAAACAGAGATCTTTGATGTAGGTTTAAGCTGTAGAACTTCTTGTAGAACCTCATTTCTACAGTCTTGTAAATTAAGCACTTCAAGAATTACAAAATGTTGTTGTGTCTTTCGGCTTTTCCCAGTTAGGGGTCGCCACAGCGGAACTCCGGTCCGCTAATGATTGGCAGTAGATTTTTACATGCCGAGTTGCCAGCCCTGACGCACAACCTTCAATGAAGGTAGGCCCATTCACACATGTCTCCAGACAGAAGACTCTTTAGCTGAGAATCGAACGGGACAACGTCTTACTGTGAGGTGACAGCACTACCGTGTAATTCTTCTTTTTAAAATTAAACTGCTGTGAATCATCCTATTTATTGTTATGACTTATAGTTCACCCACATGGATCAGTTTGAGAGTTATTATCCATCTGTTTTATTAGTCTCCTTCAATTCCATATTCATACCCCATTGGTTTTGCTGCTGTTGGGTGTTACCATACTGCCCACCTCTCCCAGCATTCCTCAAATGTTGAACATTGCAAGAAGGTCATTCCCATGGGAACCATATTCCATCCCCAAAGGTTTTCATATCCCTCTGAAGCTTAGGGCATTTCTGAGATGACAATTTCTCCTCAAATACCCAGAGAATACTTAACAAATCTTCAACTTTTTCATTTAACTGTTACAAATTATCTTCTTTTGCCAATATCATTTGCACTGAGCCAAATAATCTATTGATTTTGCCATTTAACAATTCAGCCTGGTACTTGTCAGATTTAACTATATTTTTATAAACTGCAATGAACAGTTTTAAGTAACTTGCTCTTATTATGTTTTCAAGTCATGAAAGTCAGGACTGAAAGAAAAAGATGGCTTAACAGTCACCCTTAAACCTTGGAGGAGGGATATTCCATTTCCAAGAAGGAAATATTGCTGTAACAAAATTTTATTTACTGAATGTTTAATTTCATTTTCAGCACTGTATTTCAATTAACTTAGGAAATGAACTGTTAGTTATCACATACTCTAGTCCTACTGTTTTTTTAAGGGAGACCACCTCCCCCTGCTTCAAAAGCTGCATTATACCTTCTCTTTTTGAGACACATATGAATTCCACATGTTAACTGAGTTTTAAACAGGCAGAACAATGGTGGCAACTGAGATAGTTACAATTTAGTAACACAATTCTACCTTCAGTCAACCAAAATTAGTATGACAAATTCAATAAACACACCTTGGTTTTTGTTAATGGAGCAGTCAAAACATGGCTTTTGTTATTAAAACAATAAAATTGCCAAAGAACTGGTGCTCTGGCTATATGGCTTCATGATGTTTTAAAACCTGAAGTTATGACTGCACCAGTTAAATACTAGCGAAAGAAACCAATCAAGCAGAATGAAAAACTAGCCAAAGAGGTTTTCACTTTAAATGATCATATGTCACAACAAGCTCCATACAAATTCCCTAAAATATCAAATAAAAATATTAAACTATAACAAATACCTTTAATAAAATATAATGATATGAAGTTCAATACAAGTAGTTCAGTCTGCAGTCAACGTTAATTAACCTCACACATGCATGCTTTGCAGGCTTTTCATAGTACAGGTCAAGAGCAATACTTTTTTTGGACTCAGATGCAGAATTTCCTTAGAGACAGGACTCAGACACAGTAGTTGGGAAACTAAAATAAACAGTTTTTGGGTACGTCACCAGGGCAGCTATCTGTATAACTCCACCATTGAGGATTATCCCAAATAGCTTCTCTTTCAACATATACAGTGGTAAATCTAGCTGGCTTCTTCTTTTAAGTATTCAGGTCTATGCTCTCATGGGGATACCCTTTGGCTTTCCTTCCTTCTGATTTATGTAGCTCTGTCTAGAGTCCACCTAGAATCATTTCCAGACCCAGAGGGCATGAATCTTCTATATCAAGGCATTTGCCTTTAAATATGCTCTGTCTGTCCCTCATCAAGTCAAAGCTCTTTGATTGTTTCTGGTTTAGTCTCCTTAAAACTAGTGTCCACCACTACTATATCTGACCTTTCTAAGTCAATACATTTAAATGACCTAACCACCATTATGCCACAAACTGTAAAAAATAAAGAACAAATTACTTGTCAATGTTTATATATTATTACAGTGCACATTCTGAATACCTTAACATATTTATAAACTGGAAATATTTATTTTATAAACAATAAGGTTTATATTAAATAGATTAGGTTATAGAATTATTTATTTGGCATTCTTTTTTGGTATGACGTAGTCCTTCCACCAAAGTTTATACATATTTTTTTTTTTTTTAAACAAGTTTATTGTTTTTAACATACAAAATAAATATCATAACAATTTTATACAAGCAATTAAATTAGAAATAGTTATAACATTCAATAAAATAACCAAAGTATTTACAAAGACATCCACTACAAATCAAATCAATTGATTAAACTATAATGTCATGCTATTGAGACTAAGATTTTTTTAACAGGTTTTGTAAAGTATCCCATATAATATAATAAGATGTTTTTCTAGTAGTTCTTGATTTTATTGTCATCAATTCCATATGACACACTTCAGTCATAACATTTTTAAATTCATTAAATGAAGGAGGGGTATCTGAAATCCAATTTCTGGTTATTATTTTTCTAGCCACTGCTAGAATAGACCATAATAAGGGAAGTTTAACTTTTTAACACTTTTAGGAACAGGTGTGTTAAATAATATAAGTGATTTAGAAACAATGAAATTATGTGTGGAAAGGGCCTCAAAAATCATTGATTAACTTCCAATATTCCTTCAATTTTATACAGTCATAAAACATATGTGCCCAATCAGCATTTATTTCTACATTACATCTTTTACATAAGTTGTCTTTATTATTTATTTTATTCATCATTAAAGGTGTATAGAAGGATCTATGTAAAAATTTCCAAGTAAAAAGTCTCCAATTAATGGAAGAAGTAGTTTTATAAGCAGATTCCAATATATATTGTTTATCTTGTTGTTTTGGTGATTCACCATTAATGGAAATGAAATAATTCCAATAGGTATCTGAACTGTAATGAGTTTCTTCTCTGATAATTTTATGTATGTATGAGAGCTTACCTTTATCAGAAACTCTATGTTTTAAATTTAATATCGAGTAATCAATCAGTATTGGAACATATTCTTTAACTGTTAAAGACATTAAATCAATTTTATTAATAAGATGTTGTCTAAAAGTCTGAATTTCTAACCAACATGTTTCTCTCAAATCAAATTCTTGCTTTAAGAAGTCTAAATTTTTTACTTTATTATCAGACAGGAACTGATAACAATACTTTAGATCATTCTCTGTGACTAAAAGAGCTCTTTCAGAGGTGGTTGACAAAAGCATACCTTGTGTATACATTATAGGGAATAGAATAAAATTCCATTCCTTATACTTAGGATGCATGAATATAAAATTACGGTAACTGATAATAATGTTTAATGGGTAACTAACTATATATTTTGGTGTAATGGATGAAGTACAAAATTCTTTTAGTAGCCATAACATGGGGTTATTTACAATAATATTTTTATGTATTAAAGAGATTTTCATGAAGTGAATGCTAATTAGTTCCCAGTAATCTTTCCATCTTGCAACATATGACTGATCTATTAACAAAGTAATAACTTTTATAATAGAAGAGATAGTATATAAATTAAAGTCTGGAAATGAAATGCCCCCTTGAGACCAGCTATTAGTATGTTTCTGTAATGCAATCCTAGGTCTATTAGGTGCCCATAAGAAATTTAACATTAGTGAATTCAATTTCTCAATAATTATTTTTGTAGGTGGGAGTATTATTGATTGTATTAAGTATAATATCTTAGGGAATACTATCATTTTAATAATTGTGAGTCACTCTTCCATGGTAAAAAACATATTGTTCCAGCTATTGAAAAGATTTTGTATATTAAGAAGACAGGTACTATAATTATTATGTATAATAGATTTGATATCTTTAGTTAATATTATACCTAAGTAAGTTATCTGACCTGAGTTGGGTATATATTTGTTAAAATCATTAATGAGGACATTTTTTCATGTGTATATTGGTAATATTTTAGTTTTTTCTTCATTGAATATTAAACCAGAGATATTTTTAAAATCCATCATTTTATCAAATGAGGACTGCATAGAAGAGTTAGATCCAGCTGATGTAATTAGAACATCATCTGCAAAAAGTTGAATTTTAGATATTGTATTTTCATCTATATCAAATCCTTCTATATCAGTACTGTTTCTGATCAAATTAGCTCAAGGTTCCATTATTAAAGTAAATAATAGTGGAGAGAGTGGACACCCTTGTTTTGTACCTTTTAAAATGGGTATTTTTTGTGAGACATATGTTCCTATCTTAATATAAGCCAATGCTCCTTTATATAGATGTTCAATTAGATTTACAAATGCATCTGAGAAGTTTGTGCATTTCAGTAAGATAAACAAGTAGTCCCAACTTACTGAATCAAATGCTAAACTTATATCGAGACTAATAAGTGTTAAATCTTTCTTTTTCCTATTTGCAAAATCAATTAACGTTAAAGTTCTCCTTATATTATCAAAAGTATTTCTATTTACAATAAAGCCTGTCTGGTCTATATCTATAATGCCTGGGATGATTGTCTTTAATCTATCAGCAAAAATACTCATAAACATTTTATAGTCAACATTAAGTAATGAAATAGGTCTATATAAAGTGCATCTGGTTGGGTCTTTATTAGGTTTTAAAATTGGTGAAATAAATGTGTATTGCCAAGATGGGGGAGTTGTTAACTAATTTTGGGCCAAAATAAAAACCTTATGTATTAATGAGTAAGTACTTTTGGGAAGAATTTTATAGATCTCTGGTATAATACCATCATTACCTGGTGCTTTGTTTGATTTAAGCTTGTTTATTTGTGTAATAACCTCTGTATATGAAATATTTTTATCCATTAGTTTAGTCTGTTGGTTATTAAGTTTTTTGTTCATGTTTGCAGTTATAAATTTCTTTATTTTATCTTTAGGCTCCATGTTAATGTTATTATGATTAATTTTGTGAAAGTGATTTCTAAATTCATCTAATATTTCTGGTAAACTAGAAACATTCTTCTTTTTCCTTGGAGAGAAAATTTCTTTGATATGATTTTGTTTATTCAACCTTTTTGTTTTATTTTTAAGTCTATGTAAGTATTTGGGACTTATTGAGTAAGACAAAAACTTATATTTCTCTAATGTTATTTTAACTTTATGAGTTAAAATTTCTTTGTATTTCTCATTTAATTTATTTATTTCTTCAATGACTTTTTTGTTCATAATATTTTCTTTATTATTATGTTTGTATGAGTCTAATTTGCTTTGAATATCTAGTAATTCCTTGTCCCAAGATTTCCTTTTATTATTATACCATCTGATACTTTGTCCATATAAATAGGATTTTAAAGCACCCCAAACATAAACAATGGAGACTTCAGGTGTATTGTTTAAGTCTAAAAAATGTTGCACTTCTGAAAGTATATAATCTTTATAGTCTTTTAGTTGAGTTAAGTATGCTGGTATCCTTTTGATCTGAACATTGTAAGTACTTTTTATCATAAACTCAAAGACAATTGAATTATGATCTGATATAGGACACAAAATGATTTTAGAATTAATTAAGTCTGTAACCATCTGGTTAGAAATAAAGACTCTAGGCGGCCAAGGATGAACACAGGATAGCAGCAGATTTCTTCAGCTCCACCAATTTCATTACACTGACAGGAATTAATTACTTAAAAAATTAATTTTTGAAGTAATTTTCTTTCTAAATATGTTTGTTTTATATAGTTCTTGAACTATATCTAAAAAAGAAAGGAAATTCTAACAATATTCCTGTCAGAAATCACTTTGGAAATTTTCCTGTCAGTTTATCAGTCCGAAATGAGTTCCAGTAAGACAAATTCTCAAGACTCCAGCATCAAGAAAGAACTTCAGTCTCTGATAACTATAATCCAGCAACTTACTGCTAAGATGGATAAAATGGATACTAAAATAGATGCCTTCATAGAAAAAACTACAAAACAAATAGACTTGTTACATATAGACCTGCAACAACAGAAGATCCAGATGACAGGCATAGAAGAAGCTGTGAATGACATGGAAAATAGAATCCAAGAAGAGGAAATCAACATTGAGTTTCTGCTGAAACAAAATACACATTTACAAACAAAGCTGGATGACCTGGAAAATAGATCTAGGCGCAATAACATTAGGATTTTTGGACTGCCAGAAAATATTGAAGGTAACAATATTACTTCTTTTTTAACAACATGGCTCCCTAAAACTTTAAACTTACCAGAAGCATTCTCTTTTGGTATCGAAACAGCACATAGATCTATAGCTAATACTAACTCTAACAAAAACTATCCTAGATCAGTTATAGTTAGATTTCTATCATCTTTTGATAAAGAGATGGTTCTTAAATCTGCTTGGGCTAAAGCTCCTGTTAAGATTAATGAGACAACTGTGCGTTTTGACAATGACTATTCTTCCTTGGTAATAGCTAAAAGAAAAGTTTTTCTGCCACTAATAAGGGAGCTTAAAAAAGCACAGTTTAAAACATACGTTCTGTTTCCTGCCAAGCTAAAAATCTTCCTTCCAGATGGTCCTAAAATTTTTGATGACTTAGACTCTGCTTTACTGTTTATCAAAAAAAAAATAAGATTTTGGATAAAATAGAGGAAATGGAATGGGCTAGTCCTTCATTAAAGAGACTGGCAACTGAAACTTCGTGGAAGACTTCAGAGAAGAAGAAGAGACTAAAAAACAAATGATTTGTTCTATGTTTTTTTTTTTCTCTCATCATTTTACTTAATTATTAATCTTTTTAAATATAGTTCCTGCATTTCCAGAAAGCCACAAATATTCTGAAAAAGATTTAATAAAAGTTATTCTCTGTGTGCAAAGAAATGTTTTGTTTCATAACCAGTCAAAATATCTGAGGAACTAATAACAAGCTATTATTCAATTTGTTTCTCTTTCTGAAAAAGAGAAGTAAGGTCAGTAATTTGATACATTTTTTTCTCTTTTTTTTCTCCTTTTCTTCTTTTCTTTGTTTAAACAATGACATTCTATTTAGATTATGTAGTGGGTAAAGGGTGGGGGAGGGCAGGGAGAGAAGAGTAATGAAAATATGATAAATGGAATAATAACATATTTATTCCTTGTAAAAAGTTTATATGTTCTTCAAATGCTATTCCTAATTATACTTTCTTGATTATACTGCTTATGCTTGTTTGTATATAATCTGTCATGCTTTAACTAATAATAATTAGAACTAAATAATAGTAAATAATATGTTTTATTTTTAACTCTATTAATATAAACAGTAAGTAATATTCCATTGTATATACTTCTTATAGCTTTCTCTTACATTTTTTTTATTTCTGCTTTACACTCTCTTTTATTTTCTACTCTTTTTCTTTTCTTTATTCTTTCTCTTTATTTTTTTTCATATTAATATATAGAAATGCTTTTGATCATATAGACACAGTAAATAATAAGATTTGCATAAAAATTGAGTTGGGACAAAAATATTGAGTTTTATTACTTATTAATAACTTTGGGCTTAATTTCACTTACATAGAGGCTGTAATAACCTGTAAAATACATTGTGAAGGTTTTGTCATGTTTTGATGCATTTACACTGCTAAATGAATGTTTGTCACTAGTTTTTAACAAGTTTCCCGCCAAAATGTTAAGGGAGACAATCTGGGATGTGTGCTACCTCATGAACAGTGTCCTCGAGTTGTTTTAAAAGCTTCAACTCTCAGAATTCTCACAGAGAAGCTGAAAGCAGTCAATTTGACCTTTGACCCAGATATCACACTGACACATCGCAGATTCAGGAAGAACACTCTACCAGGAAGTAGAACTGATGCAAATGCGACTATGTGAAGGAAAATGAACTCTTTAACATTTAAATGTGAGTTATTTTATATAATTACTTAAATATCTATGTTATAATTCATAAAATATGTCAGTTATAATGATTTTAAATGATGCAGTTTCTTGTAGTAAGTAAATGTCTTATTTTAGAAGGCATAGAAAATGAAACATTTATTCAAGTGTTTTTGAAAATCTACCTGACTGCAGCATACTAATCTGTGTTAAAAACTTATGTTCCAAACATATACATTACTATAACTCATTTAATTCATCTGATTGACAAGCATAAATAACTTTATAACTCTATTCTGGAAGAAATTGTCATGTGATATATTTTAAAGCAGTAGTACAGACATACAAAATGCAGATGGCTTTTTTACAATAATGCAAGTGTTTCTGAGAATTTGCATAACTATGCAGTATGATTTATAACAATTTCTATAAATATAATATTTTATTCTATTGACAATAATGAGTATGAGTAAAATGCTCATATATAAGCAATTCAAGGGGGGTTTTTTGGAAGCTGTTGACTGCATTTACATGACAGAAAATAGATGCATCTTAATATATGTAATGTCTGAACCATATTAGCCAAAGTTTTTGATTTAAATGAATGTTAGAACTTATTTTTACATACTTTGAATAAATTAATATGTAAATATGCCTTCCTTTTTTTTTTCTCTCTTTCTTTCACTCTCTCTCCCTCTTTCACGTCTTTTATTTCTCTCTCTCCTCTTGGTTCCTAATATCAAGATTATTTGAATGCTATTTGAATACAAGTGTATTATATTACATAGATGTATATAGTAGTATGAATAGTTTTTAAAAAAAAAAAAAGTTTATTTTAGTTTATATGATGCTGTTTTATCAAATGTGTAGTCTTATCTTGCTAGATAATTGAATTGAAAGCTGTTAATTTAAGTTAAATATAACCAGTATTAAATTGATAAGGTGGTAGCTGAGGTACTGCTGCTTAGGGTAGGGGTTAACTTGAGTGGTAAATACTACTCTAAGTTGGAGTTTTTAACTCCAGGCTGGATGCAAGGTTTAATCCTTACATTATTTTCACTTGTTCATTGTTATATGTATATAGTTTTGACATCCACAATATATTTTGTACACTCATTGTCACTACAAACAAAATTGAATCCTATACAAAATCCCATAAGAGATTCAATAAATACAGCTATATTGAAAGGTACACCTAAAGGAGGAGATGTAACATTACTTATGTAGTTATTTGTTATTTTGATCATAAGATTCTTAAGTTTTAAAAATGCCAAATGACATCTTTAAAAGGAATTTCTTTAAACATTAATGGATTGAATAATCCGTGTAAAAGGGCAAGCCTAATAAGATACATTAATTTACATAAGGCCAACTTAGTCTTCCTGCAAGAAACCCATCTCTTGAAAAAAGATATTGATAAACTAGCCACAAACAAATATACAGTATTGGTTAGTTCAGAGCACACTCAGAAAAAAAGAGGAGTGGCTATTTTATGGAATAAAAGTATGCCCATTCCTAAAACCATTAAGTCTTATCAGGATGACAAAGGAATGTTTTGTATGGTTACAATACAAATTAATGGGAAGACTTACACTTTAATTAATGTATATTGGATACCTGGAATTAGTATTAATACAGTGAAACATCATCTTGATAAGATCATATCATTCTCTATAGGAGATATTATTTTAGCTGGTGACTTTAATTGTATACTACATGAAAGTGATACTACCACTATAGGAAAAAGAAGAATTACATCTAATGCAAAACATTTAAATGATTTTGCTAATTCTTATCATTTGAATGATATTAATAATCAGATAGAGTCAAAATCATTACCATACACCTTTTTTCTAACAGATACAAAACTTATTCAAAAATAGATAGGGTCTTTATTTCTAACCAGATGGTAACAGATTTAATTAATTCCAAAATCATTTCATGTCCTATATCTGATCATAATTCAATTGTTTTTGAATTCATGATAAAAAATACTCATAATGTTCAGATCAAAAGGATACCAGCATACTTAACTCAACTAAAAGACTATAAAGAATATATACTTTCAGAAGTAAAACATTTTTTAGACATAAATAATACTCCTGAAGTCTCCATTGTCTATGTTTGGGATACCTTAAAATCATATCTATATGGACAAAGTATCAGATGGTATAATAATAAAAGGAAATCTTGGGATAAGGAATTGTTAGATATTCAAAGAAAATTAGACTCTTATAAATATAATAATAAAGAAAATATTATGGACAAGAAAGTTATAGAAGAAATAAACAAACTAAATGAGAAATACAAAGAAATTTTAACTCATAAAGTTAAAATAACTTTAGAGAAATACAAGTTTTTGTCTTATTCAATAAGCCCCAAATACTTACATAGACTTAAAAATAAAACAAAAAGGTTGAATAAACAAAACCATATCAAAGAAATCTTTTCTCTAAGGAAAAAGAAGAATGTTTCTAGTATACCAGAAATACTAGATGAATTTAGAAATCACTTTCACAAAATTAACCATAATAACATTAACATGGAACCTAAAGATAAAATAAAGGAGTTTATAACCACAGACATGAATAAAAAGCTTAATAAACAACAGATTAAACTATTGGACAAAAGTATTTCATATACAGAGGTTATTACACAAATAAATAAGCTTAAATCAAACAAAGCACCGGGTAATGATGGTATTATACCAGAGATATATAAAATCCTTTCTAAAAGTACATATTCATTAATACATAAGGTTTTTATTTTGGCCCAAACTGAGTTAATAACCCCCCCATCTTGGCAATATACATTTATTTCGCCAATTTTAAAATCTAATAAAGATCCAACTAAAATAACTCATACTCCCATTTCCAATAAGTTACCTGTTCAAAACATACTTAAATACAACACACACACACACACACACACACACACACACACACACACACACACACACACACACACACTTATAAAATACCTCATACTCCCATTTCCAATCAGTAAGCTGTTCAAAACATACTTAAATAGAACCTCACACACACACACACACACACACACACACACACTTATAAAATACCTCATACTCCCAATTCCAATCAGTTACGTGTTCAAAACATACTTAAATACAACACACACACACAAACACACACACTTATAAAATACCTCATACTCTCATTTCCAATCAGTTACCTGTTCAAACAATACTTAAATACAACACACACACACACACACACACACACACACACACACACACACACACACAAAATACCTCATACTCCCATTTCCAATTGGTTACCTGTTCAAAACATACTTAAATACAACACACACACACACACACACACACACACACACACACACACACACACTTATAAAATACCTCATACTCCCATTTCCAATCAGTTACCTGTTCAAAACATACTTAAATACAACACACACACACACACACACACACACACTCAAACACACACACACACACATTTGTAAAATACCTCATACTCTCATTTCCAATCAGTTACATGGCCCCTGTCAGACGTGCCCACAGAGGTCTTACAACCTCAGCTATGTTTCGGGCTGTCATGCAGGCACAGTCACGTATGGAACGGTACACCAGACAAGGTCTGAGGGAGCTGACAGCATGTTGCACAGCCATGACTGACAGTATGCATGACATTGCGGCTGCCATCCGTGATTTCACCGATGTCATAAACAGACGTTGTGGGGACATATCAGACCGGTTCCACAACTACATGTCCATGAGCCGGGGTGATGGTGGGCGGTTGAGGCATCGATGTGGCCGTATGCCAGCAACAGCAGCAGCTGTGCATGTGTGCATGTGTGCACCTGTGCATGTGTGCATGTGTGCACCTGTGCATGTGTGCATGTGTGTACCTGTGCATGTGTACATGTGTGCAACTGTGCATGTGTGCATGTGTGCATGTGTGCATCACTGGTAATGTGTAGACATTGTAAACTGTGTTTCCTGTTTCCCTCCCACAGGTTCTGGTGCTGCTCTGGTGTCATGTAGCAGGGAACCTGAATCAGGTGCCGTGGGTACTGATAATGATGACATCTGTGTAATGGCACAGGAAGGTATGCCAGGGTCCGCCATTGGTCAGCCGATTGACAATACACAGCTGACGACCCCATCAATGCGCACAGTTATCCTGCCAATACACCCTTTGTCACCAATGTCCCTAGGTGATGGACAGCATACAATGGGCATTGACCAGGGTAATGTGGTATCTGTGGCATATGCCTCCCCACACAGCAGCCATGGGCATGGCCCAGAGATTGTACCACACAGACAGATGTCCATGGGTTCTCGTGGGAGCATCTGTGGGTGTACTGCCCCTGTCAGACGTGCCCACAGAGGTCTTACAACCTCAGCTATGTTTCGGGCTGTCATGCAGGCACAGTCACGTATGGAATGGTACACCAGACAAGGTCTGAGGGAGCTGACAGCATGTTGCACAGCCATGACTGACAGTATGCGTGACATTGCGGCTGCCATCCGTGATTTCACCGATGTCATAAACAGACGTTGTGGGGACATATCAGACCGGTTCCACAACTACATGTCTATGAGCCAGGGCGATGGTGGGCGGTTGAGGCGTCGATGTGGCCGTATGCCAGCAACAGCAGCAGCTGGCAGTTGTCACGGATGACAACAGGGCCGCGGTCGCCCCCGTAGTGCCAGCAGCAGCCCCAGCAATGCTGGGTCTGTGCTGTCATCAGACTGCCCCAGGAGACCACGTGCACGTGGCTCTGGCCAGGCCCGACAGGGATCTGTGTCCAGTCAACGAACACCTGCTTCTGATGACAGTACCCAGTCTGGGTTGGTACCAGATATGGTCCGTAGCACCCCTGCAAGGCACAGGTACCGTATCCATGGCCAGAGACACTGATCTGCATGACCTGGCAGGTACAGTCTGTGGCTGTCCACAAACACCAGTATATGGCAGCCATGAGGTGGAACTGTGTGCATCCATACACACATGCAAATTGACAACACCTAGGTCTACCACATACATGCACACACTGCATCAACATTGCCCCACCTTCTACTGCTGTCCCTCACCAACACACATACACATACATGTCAATCGGTGGTATCGGTGGCTGACTCAGGCATACCAAGTTCACACCCTGTGCATATGATGAAACTGTGCCACCTCCTGCAATCTGTAACAACTGTGCAGGTACAGGTTAACATGTTGCTGATGCACAGGGTGACCACATAGATGTGTAGTAATAGTATCATGTTGTTAACAGTACTGTGTGCTGAATTAATTGTGGGTATATCACAGCATGCCTGATGCAGTAAGTGTGTGATTGTCATGTACTGTTGTCTACACCCATGGTAAGTACCATAGTGTATCATCTGCACATGTTGGCATACTGGTGGTAATGATGTCAACAGAAGGCTACATACATAGGTAGCACAGGGCATAAGGTAATGAATGTAGTAATACGCAATGATGGACATGTAAATTGCAAGTGGCATGTTGCCCACACTGGACTCTGCAATGCAGATGTCTGAGGATGTTGATATGTGTGCAGTACTACACGACTGGTACAGGACACACAGGAGCACCCTAGCACTGCATTCTCACATCTCATACCATGCTAGACAGCCCCAACACACAAAACTAACTGTCACAGGAGGGAGAGTCCCCATATATGTCAGGGATACTGTGGTGGCAGGCCAGGTAGCATACATCCTACTAAGTATGGAACCACTGAGTGAAGGCTCAGTGTCTGTTATTTGACATGTGTATTACTGCAGGTATGAGCACATGGGTTTCCATCCAGTTATTGTACATCCTGGCAGTACATGGTCTGTACACTTGTGTGCACTGAGACTGGACCCTAGCCATCTGACCCATGTATTTCCATGTACATGTGCATAGTGCCTGCATATTTGCAGTGTTACCTACTGGAACTGGTGCAGCTTGTTTGTTGTACAATGGACTACATGCAGCCCTGTTTACTGTAGCTTTGTTTGCATGCATGTTTGCTTGCAATTACCCTGGAATACTGATCACACCTGCAATGCATAGTTATAGAGCTTCTGTGGACTCCTAGTGCCATCTGCATAGCTTACTATATGTATGTCCATGTCCCACTTGACAGGATGTCACTGTTAGTCCTGTTCACATGTACATTGCCTGTGACACAGTGCATATGACTTACCTGGCATGTGTCCACATGAGCAGTCATATATGCTACTGCTAACTAATCGCAGGCACTACACCTTCACATATTCATCTTCTGTTGAACTACCTGCTTCACTAGGGACGGCCTGCACCTGTCACCCCTGGGCTTTCAGATATTGGCAAAGGCTCTTGCTACCCCCATAGTGCCTATGTTAGGCAAGGCTCAAATGACAAACCCACCTTCATAGGTATCACAAGGGATAAGAAACTAAGAGTAATGCTACCCAACGCCAGAAGTCTAAACCTCCAGATGCATGCACCCAAAACACTCCTTGGCATGGAGAACATCGATATCTGTGCAGTAACAGATGCCTGGTTCAGGGCTACTGAAAGCACACCAACACTACCAGGTTTAACCTGGTTGATTTCTTTGAAACAGTCACCAAGGCCATTGACGAGGGGAAGGTGGTTCACACAGCCTACCTGGACCTCGCAAAAGCCTTCACAGCAATACCCCACTTGGGCATTCTAGAGAAGCTCACCAGCTTAAATATAAGCCCCTATGTCACTAGATGGATTGCACAGTGGCTCAAGGACAGAACCCACATGGTTAGAATTGCTGGAGCCATGCCAGACTCCAAACCAGTTATGAGTTGTGTCCCACAAGGCTCAGTCCTGGGACCTCTCTTTTTTGGTATATATTTATTGGAGGTACAGGCCAACACGGACGGACTGCGGCTGACCAAATATGCAGATGACTGTAAACTGGCCACCATAATCGACTCTCCAGCTGACACAAGCATCTTCCAAAGGGGCATCATAGAAACAGACAACTTGTGCCAGAGCCATGGCCTTCAGCTGAACAGTGTTTAGGAAGGGAAACGTGCATCCTGTAGTCTGTTCTCCTAGTTGCCAAAAGGGACATTTCCCTCACACACACACTCACCCCCCTCAGCCAGACACACACACTTGCAGGATTTAAACCCCGACCTAATTATATTATGACACTTGAGCCAGACGCATTAGTGGAGCGCGCTATTCACATTACTGGGCGGTTTCCCTTCTCTTGCTGTACTTATAGGGTGCTGACATCATCAGTGTTTGGAAAGGGAAATGTGCATCCTGTAGTCTGTTCACCTAGTTGCCAAAAGGGACATTGTCCTCACACACACTAACCCCCCTCAGCCAAAAGCACACACTTGCCATTTGCAGGATTCAAACCCCTATCTGACTATGTTATGACACTCAAGACGGACACATTAGCAGAGTGTGCTATTCGCATTACTGGAAGGTTTCCCTTCTCTTGCTGTACTTATAGGGTGCTGACATCATCAGTGTTTAGAAAGGGAAATGTGCATCCTGTAGTCTATTCACCTAGTTGCCAAAAGGGACATTGTCCTCACACACACTAACCCCCCTCAGCCAAAAGCAAACACTTGCCATTTGCAGGATTCAAACCCCTATCTGACTATGTTATGACACTCGAGACAGACACATTAGCAGAGTGTGCTTTTCACATTATTGGGAGGTTTACCTTCTCTTGCTGTACTTATAGGGTGCTGACATCATCAGTGTTTAGAAAGGGAAATGTGCATCCTGTAGTCTGTTCTCCTAGTTGCCAAAAGGAACATTTCCCTCGCACACAATTGCACACACACTCACCCCCCTCAGCCAAATGCACACACTTGCAGGATTCAAACTCCTACCTAACTATATTATGATACTTGAGACGGACGCATTAGCAGAGCACGCTATTCGCATTATGGGGAGGTTTCTCTTCTCCTGCTATACTTATAGAGTGCTGACATCATCGGTGTTTAGAAAGGGGAATGTGCATCCTTGTAGTGTGTTTTCCCAGTTGCCAAAAGGGACATTTCTCTCCCACAGACTTACACACACACCAACCCCACTCACACACACACTGAGCATTTGCAGGATTCAAACCCCTACCTAACTATGTTATGACGGATGCATTAGCAGAGCGTGCTATTTGCATTACGGGGAGGTTTCCCTTCTCCTGCTATACTTATAGAGTGCTGACATCATCGGTGTTTAGAAAGGGGAATATGCATCCTGTAGTCTGTTCTCCTAGTTGCCAAAAGGGACATTTTCTTCACACACAATTGCAAACACACTAACTCCCCTTAGACAAACACACACACTTGCAATTTGTAGGATTCAAACCCCTACCTAACTATGTTATGACACTTGTGACGGACGCATTAGCAGAGCACACTATTCGCATTACTGGAAGGTTTCCCTTCTCCTGCTATACTTATAGAGTGCTGACATCATCGGTGTTTAGAAAGGGGAATGTGCATCCTGTAGTGTGTTTTCCTAGTTGCCAAAAGGGACATTTCTCTCCCACAGACTTACACACACACCAACCCCACTCACTCACACTGAGCATTGGCAGGATTCAAACCCCTACCTAACTATGTTATGACACTTGTGACAGACGCATTAGCGGAACATGCTATTCACATTACTGGGAGGTTTCTTTACTCCTGCTGTACTTATAGGGTGCTGACATCATCGTTGTTTAGAAAGGGGAATGTGCATCCTGTTGGGAGGCAGACACCAAGCACACTCTGGCTAAGCTGTCATTCCCTAGGGCAAACAGCCTAGTGTTGACCTCTACACCCATATGTTTAATTGTCAAATGCACATTATTTGTTGCTGATAGACTGTTTGCACATCTTTATTGCCATAGCATTCCCTGTTTGTATGAACAAGTTGTGCATCTGTTGAAGATGTTTGCATATGGGAGGGATCCACTATATCACATATGTCTCTGTAGTCATTTAACTGTGTGCACTGGGCAGACTGCTATAATGTGGTTGGTTCCTGGAATAACACGTAAAAATACCAGATATGTGTGTCCAACTGCTAAACTGAGATTTGGCCTAAGTGTGTGAGCATGCCCAGTTCAGCCTTCCCATGGCATGTTGTCTGACATATGTCTCATTTATCAAAGTGTGTGAGCATGCCCAGTGTGAGCATTCCATATGTTGGACTCTGCAGCCCACCACATTTGTGGATGAGTGTGAACTTCAACAAATATCACCCGTTTATGGTTGTGTGTTGTGTGTCATGTTGTGTAGTTACTGTACAACTGCTTTGTGTGTGAACACAACAGGATTATACTGTGCCTGCAGTGTTTGCATGGGATACTTTGCATACAGTTGTCAACATCCTTTCACATTGACCTAACACTGTAGTACTGTATAGTGTACTAGTAGTACTTTGACTGTGGTGGACAGTATCCTGGGCTTTAGTGCTATCACTGCTTTACATTTAGATAGTGAGCACAACAGCCTGGCTAGGGGCCAGTTGTGTACATCTGACCATGTTGCATTCTGCTCAGATATGAACTACTTAAACCAGGCTTGTCCAACATTAGTAGTGTATTCCACAACATAGGTGTACATTTGCAAACACTATCGATGTGCCCTAGTCCATGTCTAATGCTAGTTGGAGAGTGTGTTTGTCCTTCAACACACATTGTAAGTGGAGTTTGCCATGACATATGTCATGGTTAGTATACTGTGCCTCTGTCTACCTGTGACATGACAGTGATACCCAGGATAAAGCTACCATCTCCCATCCACTCATCAAGATTCCTATTGAGGAAGATTGATAAGTGACTCTATGGGTAGCCTGTACTGGGAGTTCACTCATGGGTGGGGTGGCTTCTGTGTTATGGATCATGCAGTACAGCTTGTCCTATGTAAGTCAGTGCTGGGGTTCAGGTCTCTCATGTGCATAGCTCACTGCCATTCAGATTGTACAAGGTGCAGCATGTTTATTGATACCAGCAACACAGGCAACACATGGCATCTGTGCAAGCTCTTTGATACTCCTGGTGAGGTACTGTTGGGGACTTTACGGTTGATGGAGGTGTCTGCTGAGGTACATCCCACAGGGGATATTGTAGTCAATTGTACCGCTGATGAAGGATGACTGCAAGCCACAATGACCTCCCCTTATCTAGATCTGACAACCTTCATGATTAGGTGGGTATATGGTATGTTTCTGTTAACACTACAGCACATGTTTGTCCAATGCAGGATATCTATCACCTTGTGTCCCCAGGTCTCTCATCACATGTTAACTACATAATGGGTTAACACCTATGTGGTAATTGGTGGGCACTTACTGTATATCCATGGGGGTTGACTATACACTTTTCTGCGATTAGCTTGCTGACATGGCTATGGCACCAGTTGTCTGTTTCTATGTGGCCCTTTTGTGGGATGCTTGTGTCAGCTGGTGGATCATATGTGGTGAGCAGTTTGTAGTCCTCTGCAAACATGTTCGGACACAGTCCTTCCATGTTTGCCTGTACCTATGGGACATATATACCAGACGAGGGAGATCCCAGGACCAAGCCTTGTGGGATGCCAGTTATATCTGGTTTGTAGTCTGACATGGCTGCAGCATATCTGACCATGTCTGTTCTGTCCTTGGTCTGGTTTGCAACCCCTCTACTGACATAGGGGTTTATATTTAAGCTGGTGAGCTTATCTATAATGAACACGTAGGGTATTGTATAGAAGCCTTTGCAAGGTCCAGCTACACTGTGTGGACCACATTGCCCTCATCAATGACCTTAATGACTGTTTCAATTGAGTCAAACATGTTTAGGGGCAGGATCTGCACTTAAGAAAGCCACACTGGGTAGGGTCCGGTGTCAGTAGGTCCCCAATATCTTTATGTCTGTGGTACATGCTGATCCTTTCCATAGCTGTGCAGACCGAGCTTCTCAGGATTCTGGGGTAGTAGTTTTCAGTATCTATTCAGGTAGCACCTTTGTTGAGAAGGACCACTATTGTTGTACACTGCTCTTTGGGTACATATTCTGTGGTAAGGCTGACATTGAGCAGTAGTGTGATTTGGCATTCCATTCATCTTGGAGTCCATGTTGCACTAAGCCCAGGACACCATCTCATACCATTGCTGCTGTGTGTTTTGCTTTGTAGATGCTGGCTGTTACCTCAGCATCTGCAATGTCAGGGGGCCAGCAGTCTGCTGGGATAGATATTCTGCATTCGGGGGGGGGGTTGCACTGCACCTGTCAGGATGTATGTTGGCAATATGTGTGTGTGTTTGTGATATTTGTGTGATTCAGAGCATATCTGTGAATTCTGAACACGGTTCCTACCATCAGTTGTGAAAGCCTTGGGATTATCCTTAGTGTCCTGTACAATTTGTATCTTCATAGGTTCATAGGTTCATACTAGGCTATCCACCCTAGGGCATTTGTTAGCCTAGCCAGAGTGTGTGTGGCTTTTGCCACCCCTTGCTATGTGAATATTATGGCCATTTATGATTTGCTTTGCTGTGCCTCTGTCTGGACATGACACAGTGAAGACCCCCAGTGTAACTCTACAATCATCCATCCACTTGGCAAGATTCCTGTTGAAGAGTGTCAGTGAGGGGCTCTGCCTAACATGGAGTGGGATTCTGGTCCAGGGTATGGGGAGCCTCTGGATTATGTATCTGTCCCACCAGCACATCCTATTTCATTATTTGTTGAGGTTGACATCTCTCACTCTCACAGCTCCGATGGCTTTGAGTTTTCTGGGGTGGAGCATGTCCATTACTCCTGTGTTGGGCATGGCCTTCTACAACAGGCATGCAATGCCTCTGTGTAGGCAGTATGTGACTGCATTCAGCTGGGGTGTCTACAGCCAGGCAGCATATGACATATATTTGAGACCCTTTATCCTCTTGGTGAGGTACCTTTGAGGTCTTTCTAACTGCTGCAGGTGTCAGGTAAGGTACATCCCATATGAGGCATTGTACTAGATTATGGGTGTGATAAGAAAACAGTATAGGGGCACAATGACCTCTGTTGATGTAGATGTGAATCCTTTCCTGATACGGTGTCAAATGTAGACAGTCTTCCTAGCCACATTGGCAATGTGGGTGTCACATAAGAGGTTACTGTCCACTTGTGTCCCTAGGTCCCTGGTTACTCCTTCCATACATAATGGTTTACCACCTATGTGGTAATTTGTGGTACCTTGTTTGGTATTTGATGGGACATTCATACTGTCCAGTGTCTTCAGGACAGCTGGGTGGGGTTCCTGTGTGTGAGAGTGTGGTCTGTAGCATGCTACAGACTGTACAACAGTCTTGCCTACAGTTAGTTGCACATGGGTGGACTCCAATGCCTTGTGCATTGTCGGTTACCTGGACGTATGGGTGTCTGTGCTGAATATGGATACTCACCCTCCTTTTATGTTTTGTTCCAGGTTTTGAGGCCATGACACATGATATGTGGTATAACCTGGTAGTGCTGGTGTGCTGTCAGGAGGCTTGCAGCAGGTTTCTGTCACTGCACAGACATCGATGTTCTCCATACTGGGGATGGCCTTGGGAGCATGCATATTGGGGTTTACACATCTGGCATTGGTCAGCATTACCCTTATGTTTCTTTCCACTTATGTTTTCTAGGGTGGTGGGTCAGTTTTTTCAGCCTTGCCTACAAAAGGCTCTATGGAGGTGGCAAAGGCCTTATCCAATATCCAGACGCCCAGGGGTAACAGGTGCAAGCCATCCCAAGAACAACTGCGTGGCTTGTCAAGCATGACATCCCAAGCAGACAGACATTGGATCCCCTTGGAATGACACCAGTAAGTGTGCCACTTGCTATGACTGATCATTCCGTGTTTGTACTGTGGCATTATTCTTGGTAAGGGTAGGATGCTGCAAACGGTGAGTGTCATACCGGCCTGGACTACATAATCAGAGATCTCATCTATGTCTCTTTTCATGTAGTCTAGGGAGGTACATCTCAGGTCATTCACACCAGCATGGACTATGACTGCATCATATTTCTACTTGCTTTGGAGTGACCTGCATACTTCTGTTATGTGGCATATTGTGGCAGCCTACAGGCAGCGTACTGTACCCTTTCCCTTGTTCAGTCTGGTGTGCGGGACAGCAGTGTGTCTGACTATGGGGTCACCTATTACAACTGTATCAGGCATGTTGTTTCTCCTTCTGGCCTGTGACTGTTTGGCACACCAGCTTTGTGTACTATGTGTTGCATGTGCTATGTTTGGAGGTTGTTTGATTGGGTGTCTGCTTTAGAGACCTCTGTTGGTGTGCTGTGTTTGTAATTTGTGCCTCCGGGAATGTTTTTCTGTGTTTATGTGTTTGGTTTGCAGTTGTGATAGGTCTATGTGGGACTGTGTTTATGGTGTGTGTGGTTACCTTCTCCTCCTGACTAGTTTTGGGGGTACTGAGTTGAGGGAGCTCAGCTTCCAGTTTGGATAGATGGTTGCATCTCTCACATATATTTGTATTTCTTGGGTGGAGTTGGGGGTTGTCTGTGTACTTGGGGCAGGTGTAACATTGCCTCAGGATTCACAGATTCAACTTGTTGTGGCTGGCCTTAGTGGATTCTATGTGTGGACAGATTTTATTGCCATACTACTGATCAGTGATTACTTCATTGTTTATGTTTGCTCTATCATGTAGTAGCTTCCTCATTCTCTTGCATGGTTTGGTTATGGCTGGTGTCCACCATGCCAGATGCCTGCGTGTATGGCATTGTGTCTTGTTTTAATTTAGGATTGCATAATCCAAGCATTCCTGGCAGTGTTCATGGAATGGCTGTATTACAGGTTCTGAGGTGTGGCCCATATTTTGCACCTGCACAGGACCTTTAATGGATTCCACATTAGTTTGCAGGTATGCAAATATTGCTTTACACATGTTTTCCACTGTGGTTTTCTGGCCAGGGACTGTGGTCAGGATTTGTATATCCAGTGTGATTACCCTATGGTCTGGTTTTACCAGTGAGCAATACACTTCTCATCTTGCCATCCAGTACCCATGTTGCTGATTATCACATCCAGTATGCTTACCCCTCTTGTGGGAGTGGTACGTTGTTCCTGGGCCTTTTGGTTTATGGATTCTATGAACTTTTGTCCTACAGTGTTGGAGCTAGTATAATACTCCCAGTCTATGCCTGGGTATTTTCAGTCACCCAATACAATGTGGTTTGGAGGACTTGATATATTCATGTATTCCAGCATAGGCCAGGTGCAGTTCCTGGTGTTGGGACAGTAGTCTGTATCAGGCTATGAACTGGGGGGGCAGTTTTAGCCACTGTTACTTGACCATGGCTAGTCCATGCTGCTTTTTGTTGTGGTACCAACATGGGGATGTGGTTATCCTTGACAATTCTTGCTAGTCACCCTCCTTTGGTAGCTTGTTCCATGTTTTGAGGCTGTACAGCACAGTATGAGGTGTAACTTGGTAGTGTTAGGGTGCTGTTGTGAGCCTTGACTGAGTTTTCTGTTACAGCGCAGATATCAACATTCTCCATACTGGGTGAGTTTAGACTGCATGCATCTTGCTGTTTCGACTTATCCCTTATCCTATTCTTATCCCTTCTGATACCTATGGAGATAGGTTTGTGTTTTGAGCCTTACCTATTCAGGGCACACTGTGGGTAACAACAGCCTTTGCCAGTATCCATACGGCCTGCACTGATAGGTGCACGGCAGTCCTAGCAGGTGGAGCATCATGTCATGCTCAGCATGTCATCCCAGACTGGCACACATTGGATCCCCTTTGACTAACTGCGATACTTCAGTCAATTATTGCACTTGATCATCTCATTGTCATATTGTGGCATGATGCTTGGTGAGGGTAGGATGTTAGTCAGGGTCCTCAGGTGTGCATATAGTACATGGTGTTACATTACTTAACACATGGCGTTCATGCCTCAGGTGGTGCTGCAGGGCTGCCTCTGTCAGATGCACATATTACACTTCCCTGTACATGTTTGTGAGCAGGTCATGTCATTGTAGGCATCCATGTTATTATTTGAGTGAGTCAGAGGGGGTGTCATTCCCAGGGTTCCTACTGAGCCAGTGTATGTGCTATGCGTTGCCTCTTTGCCAAGGCCAGGGCATACTGGGCACACCTCCTTCTGCCTACTGGGGCAGGCTCAGGTTGTTCTTCCTCCGAGTCACGCTCTGCCTGTGATGGCCTTGGCAATGGTGGGGGGCTGTTTGGCCCAGCCCTGTGCTGGTCCTGCTGCAGCTGTTTTTGCACGATCATATTATGTAGCATAGCACATACCATGACAATTTGGGTACATGTAGTTGGTGTGTACTGCAAGGCTCCACCAGATTTGTCCAGACACCGGAACCGTGACTTGAGCAGCCCAAACACACACTCTATTACATTACGTGTTTGTGTGTGTGCCTCATTATGGCGTTCCTGTTCAGGTGTGTGTGCGTTTCTGATGGGTGTCATCAGCCACGGCTCCAGTGCATAACTTGCATCCCCCACTAGGTGTCCGTGCGGGATGTCCCCATTGGCAAATGTCTGGTACAGCTGTGTCAAATGCCAGATGTGGGAATCATGGTAGCTCCCAGGACAGCCAGCACACACATTCATTATTATGCCCTGGACATCACACACGACCTGGCAGTTGATGGAGGGGAAGCCCTTGCGGTTGATGTATGCCCTACCCCACTCACCGGCTGGTGCTTTGATGCGTATATGCATGCAGTCTATTGCACCCACTACCTCAGGGTATTCCGCTATTTGCTGGAAGAGACGCATATTGCTGGCCAATACCTCACGGGCATTGGGGAAATATACATGATCACCGACATGTGCTGACATGGCATCCAGGAACTGGTGCAGTACCCTGGAGGCTGATGCCTGTGATATCCCCATCATATCACCAGTTGGTCTCTGGAAGGTACCTGTTGCTAGTATTCTTAGGCCAACACATACCTTGGTTTCTACTGGGATGGGTTCCCCTCTGTTGGCTCTGTGTGTGAGGCGTGGCCTGCAAGCTCCACTATTTGCTGCAGGAGGTCTCTGTCCACTCTATAGCGCTCTACTATCTCCAGCTCATGTAACCCGTGGTAGGTGACCCTGGGCCTGTACACTCTTCTCCGTCTCCTCACTGTGGGTTGTCTGGCACCATCTGCATTGTCACCAACCTCAGCAAGTCGCCTATGTCTCATTATGACAGCTATGGCAGCCCCTAACATTTCTGCTCTGAGTTCAGCTTTTTCAGCTTTCACTTCTAATAACTTGACTCCTGTCTTGCAGTGTCTCTTGAGAGAAACATCCTGCACTGCTGTTTGCAGAGTTTTAAGTGCTGTGCTGGGCTACTATTCTGCCTGTGTAATTGCCTGCTTCTAATTGTTTTCACCTGCTAGCACCAGCAGTATTCCCTGCTAGCTTCCTACTAAATCTGTTGCTTCCTTTTTCCTTTCTGTTTCCTCAGGGAGGAGCCGTGTGCAGACCAGCAGAAACACGCTCACAGTGGCTTACACATGCGCACACATGCTTACACGGTTCAGAATCTGCTTATTCAGGTTAAAACACATGCACCCCCGCGCAAACAGTGTTAAACATCTCCCAACACGCTCCTACATGCTCAGTCTGCCTTACACGCGCACACACTGCCTTACTCACACTTCATGGCGCGCACACATGCGCATGCACGCCCAGCAAGAAACTTTGGTGCAGGCAACAGTGTACACCTTCCATTTCTTGACTTTCTCATGTTTATTTAGTGGCACACCTCTTTCCATGATATCTGTCTGACATCTGTCATGTAACTCTGACCTCCAATGAACTGCATTTCTTTTTACCATTCCCCCCTGTGATGTCACCTTTCTCCTACTCTGTTCCTCCCCCTTCTGTAACTCTTACACTACTCAGACTGTGCTCATTTGCTATGTGACAGTGGAATTCAGTATCTTAACACTCATTTGCATCAGATTGCCTACTAATGCTTAGTTACATCTCTTAGACTCAGCTTCCCCCCTTAGCAACCACTACACGGTGGCCATGTTGGTTTTGGTCTGCTGGTCCCTGCATTGACATTCCATGTATTGCATAAAACCCACATTTGTGGGTTTACAACCTTCGTTTTTATGTATTATGCAGTGCAGCCCGTTTGCGCGGGGCTGCGCTGGGTTTAAACATCGGCGATCGCCGAAAGAAAATATATATATTTTTAAGATATTTGCATCAGGTTACCTTGCCAATGGCCACATATTTGGCCATTGGCATGCTGCCTGACACATATGCAACCTTTATTTGGAGCTGACATGGCTCCATTGCGATTTTTGCAGAAACGTACTCAGTTGTCAACTGAGTACATTTCTGCAGCTAAAACGGCTCTTACACAGGCTGTTCTGGGCTTCCTGGATCACTAATCATCCTCATTTGCATGCTATTCAGATGCAAGTGAGGTGATTAGCTTATCCACGCCCACTCCGTGTAAGAGCCGTTTTAGCTTGTCTCTTACACAGACTTTGGGCTGTTCCTGGATCGTGAAGGCTGCATGGAGTCTTACACTACCCTTAGACTCCGTGCAAGCATTCATGAATCTGGCCCTTATTGTGGTCTCATTTTTTTATATCATAAAAACCTGGCATTTTAGCAAGGATGTTTAAACGTTTTATATCTACTATATATAGCTGGCACTGTACACACACCATTTCCAAGCAGAAGAAAAATGACTTAAGATAGCAGGTTAAATTGAAAGAAATTGTATATTTACTGTTGTTCATTTACTATTCAGATCATTACAACAATTATTTTTCTATGGAAACATTTAAATATTAAACTAAGTTTTAGTAGTAGAAGGTGAAACAACCACATTGTGAATAACTGCATGCTTTAATAAACAACTGAAATATATTTAAAGAATTATTTTACTGTCTTTCCCTCCATAACTCTGTTTCCCCACTTTTTGTTTAGTTGCATTTTAAGAAAACATTACATTTTTTTCTCTGTATTGCATAACACTGAGAACTTGGCAGCTGATCATGGAATTTAACATGGCAGAGCTGTAACTAGGTGTGACAAAGGGTGTGGCTACCCTGAGTGTAAGGTTTAAGGGGGTGCAATTTATAGTTGCTGATGGTGCATAAGAGGGGTACCAGGATTCATTTACCAAGCAGCAGGTGATATCATGGCTTCATAAATAAATGTATTCCAAGAAAAAT
Organism: Protopterus annectens; assembly: GCF_019279795.1. Taxonomy (NCBI): domain Eukaryota; kingdom Metazoa; phylum Chordata; order Ceratodontiformes; family Protopteridae; genus Protopterus; species Protopterus annectens. The sequence goes on along the minus strand of NC_056731.1, from coordinate 1,656,569,074 downwards.
AAGTGGCAAAAATATTTCTTTTTGAAGGTTTTGTACACAAAGAGTAAAGAAAAACTGTCAATCTACCATAAATATTTAAATCAAATGCCATTCAGTAGAATATAAGTCATACTAGTAGACAACAGCTTGGAGCAGAACAGGCCTCTGTTTCTAAGTTGTGAGGTAGGGGGCCAACCCCAACATGAGGACTGTTGAAAGAGCAGCTCTTTAACAGCTTGGACCCCTGCAAAACCTGATTGGTATTCAGATCACCAAAAGTGGGTTTGGCTATTAAGTATAAATGAATTTGATAGACTGACATGAATCTGAAGCAGTCTGGGTGTCAGTTATACAACTATAGGGAAAACAATATATCATGTTAAAGTTATAGGAAGGCGTTTCCACTGGTAACAATGTTCTTGTGCATACAAGGAACATGTGATAATCACAAAAACAGTTTTTATTTTTTTTTTTAAGTTTTAGGGCCCAATTTGAATCTTACAAATCTTCCCCTAAGAGTAAAGGCAAATTCGAATAAAAAAAAAAAATTAAAAAAAAAAAACAATCAAAATTCAAAAAAAGCAGAGTCATGTTTGTCATGGAAGTAGTGTTCTAAATCAGGCCATTAACTCATTTGTGATGCAGAGTCTTTGGTATGGACTTAATTGTGCATGAAACAAACTTTATGCATGTGCTTTTGGCAATGTTTACACATAGGTGTTCAGTAAGAAATCCATAGTATCACAGCTGCCAGTTATTAGTGGGGTTTTTTTTAGCTCATTTCATATAAAAGTAATATTTTGGTGCTTGAAGTGTATTGATTTACATGAGATCTCAGCTTCCAGGGGAATTATTTTTTCTGTGTTACTAATCATTGTTTTTCTGAGATACTGTCACAGTTGTGTGAGATTTGCAAAGTAAGAGAGATAGAGGAAGTGAATCTGTTCTGTAGGGAGGTGCAAGGGGACTTGTATCACTGCAAAACAAAAGATGCTTTTCTGGCGTGTTATTATGTGGTGTATTTACTATTGCAGAGATAATATAGTGGAGGGTGCCCTGCATAAAATGCAGAAGACAGAAGTCACCACCTGACAATGCCAGGGGTGCAGTTCTTGAAAAGGCTCATTATGCACATCATTAGTATAGTGATGGGGTAAAGTCAGTGTCTAGCACCATATGACTATGGGTAGAGGTCATTATTAACTGTGGCTATAATACACTTGCAGCTATCTCTGGCATGAGTCAGTTAAGTAGAAGTAGCCATGCTGTTCCATATACCTGTGGAATGTTGCTGGGGTAAGAAGATTCACTGATCACTGACAGGGAACTGAGTGGCAGACACAGGCACCAAGAGCTAATTGCTAGAGCTGAGGAAGGGAAGGAGCACTGATCATTGATAAGTGAAGCCAGGAAGTTAGCAAAGGTGGCTGATCATTCTTTCTGCAGAGGCTGCAGACACTGACAATTAGTTCTCTGGCTAAGTCACACCCTTCAATTTATTTCCTCAAGAATTCTGGACAAAGTTAAAAATAATACACAGCACAAAATCAGCAGCAATTTTATATACTACTTTATTTCACTAAAAAAGTCGGTAGGCATTATTGATTTACTGTGATCCTCAGTAATTTGCTAGAAAATAACATTTGTAATGTCTGATGTCACCACAGAAGAATCACCCATTTTATCTTTGTGTAGTGCTACTGCTGAAAAAATACCTTTTTATATTTAGATGTTTTAAGAACTATCTGTGTAATACATCTTTGTTTTCTCATGAGTATCTTTAATGTGTTGCAGCAGATTTTCTCCTCTGGCCTTTGCTGAAATGGCCTTTTCCCAGTCAGACTTACCTGGTAATCAAGGACAAATAAAATAATAAAATAAATAAACAGGGGCAGGACAAAAACAGGAGGCAAAATCAGGGACAGTTGAGAGTAAAGAGTACGTACAGTGAATAGGTGTTTAGGAATTTGATGGGCAGCAGTATAGAATGGGAAGCAGGCTTGAGTTCTTGGTCTCCGGAGGAGATGGTAGCATTTCAATAATAGCTCCATTTGCCACTGGGACTGGGTAGAAAAAAACTGTCACATGCATCCAGTGTTGTACTTTGTGCCAAATCAGCTTTGTGCATTTGGCAGCCTGCTGGTAGTTGGGTGCACATCTGGCACCTGCAGATATTTGGTGGATGAGCTGTACACGGGATTCCTAATATCCTCACCCAGACATTCTACCAACATGAATGAAAAGTTTCAAAGATTGCATACATCAGCTTACTTCATAAAATCAATAATATTCAGTATAAAGTTCATATTGTGGTGGTAAACACATATAAAGTAGTACTTAAATTTTGAGCCATTATTTCCTGACCTTTACCTCTTGGAGTAATTTTGGAGTAAGGGTCATGTGTGAAGGGCAAAGGATTCATGAATTACAAGTGCTGCACCACCTTCCCCGAGTTTGATCACTTCTGTATTGTGGCAGATCAGAGATCTATCATGTAACATTCACATATGGAGACCGAGCATCTTAGCTGCAGTAAAATCTATATGCTCTGATCAGCACAATGATCACACATAAGATTAGCTGTAGTCTTTTGATCTGCAGAAAAACAGCAGGATAAAACAGTAGCTCCTGTTGAATGTGCAAGAACTGCAGTTACAGTTCTTGTAGGTGAAAGACTACAAGCACAAAAAGTGAAATATACATTGAATATAATGTTGTTGTACCTTGTAGCATCAGCTTTATTTCAAGGTACGGCAATCTCAGAGGTAATACATATAAATAAGGATGGTGGAAGTGACAGCCTTCCTAAGTCAGGTGAGTACAGTGGGAAAAGTCATTGTGGTAAAATGAAGTAATAACATTACAAGGAGTTTCAGGATTTGCTGTAACTCTCGGCCATTCACACTTATTTTTCTTAGCTATGGTATTAATAATTACAGGCCTTGCATATTTGATAAGAAACCTTATAAAATGACACTGATTTCTGGTTCTCAGATTTTGTAGTTACTTTTCCTGTGCCCAAAGTACTAGCAAATCCCTTCCATGTGTTATTGTGGACAACACTGTCTAATTGCTTGCCTTCATTTTTGGTTACATCTGTTATTGCATTATTCAGATTTAGTATGGATCGTATCACTGCATAGTGATTTCCTGCATGTGTCAGAACTGAGTGGTGTATGAGTGAAATCTTTCTTTCTCTCTCCCAAGATATATATGTATATATAGATCTACCCCGGGATTCATGAACCTTGCGCCAGGCGCCAGCATAGCGTCGGCGTTATAACGCCAAATATGGCTGCTTAGCGATTCAGGTATGAATGAATTCCACGTGCACTACCGGCGTCGCGGACCGTCCCGCCCGGCGTAGGTATGCAAAACACACTGTGTGCGGTATTGCACCATGCAAATGAGGGCAAATAGCGATCCACGAAGTGGCGCAGGCGTAGCGTAAGGGCACGGCAATGTAAACCAAAAAAAATGGTTTACATTTACCCAAACATACCGGAGGAGTAGCGAAAGGCTGTCAAAGTCAGGTATCATATAGGTGCAATATGCCAATGTGGAAAGGCACCGAGAATGTCCAAAGAAAATATGCACAAAATGTAAAAAATGACATAAATGGCACGTATGTAGAAAGAACAGCAGACCCCGGGATATGTGCACAGAAGTTGTAAAGCAATGAAATAATATGACAATGTCCTAAAAGAGCAGTAGAACACAAATCAGCTGCACAGCCACCACACACCATAGTATGTATGTAAAGCTGCAACCCCAGCGCAATGGTTGTCAAGGAGTGGTGGCGGTGTCTGGCGCCGTAACCATGTATTAGTAGTCAATTCCATGCAAATGAGGCAGATAATAGTGAATCGCAAAAGCGGCGCGGCGTAAGGATGGAGCAAGCGTGGCGGTACTACACCGAGGAGTGGCCTACGAGATACATGTCAACCACAGAGGGTGTGCCACTGTAGGAGGAAGGATATTGGAGGTCAGCAAATCTGGGCTGTACAATGCACATCACAGCATCAGGACTGGCGTGTTAGGAAATAGATGCGCTGAGAGTACAGAATGCGATACAAATGCATGTGCCGCGAGGATGACTCGTTCCCTAAACCAGTCATGTGGACCTCACCGGCAACAACCAAGGATATAGGAAGGTAATGCGAGGAGAATACGAAATGCGGAAGCAGTGTAAATGGATCCGTAATGAGCAATTAACACCAATCAATGCAGGAAGGGCAAGCGCCGGCAGCTGATAACTCTGCATGCAGACTCCTGCATAACGGGAAAGGGAGGCATATGAGTGCAAAGATAGTAGGGGATGTAGTAGAAATGCAAAGAGCAAAGAACCGAAATAGCACAGCCAAGTACAGAGGTAGCATAACTGCGGCTGCAGATAAAATGCATCATATGCCATGTGCCTGCAGGATGCAGTAATGTAAGATGCCAGGCGAAGGCAATGCAGGCAACTGTAATGTAACACTACAGGCAGTACCGTTGCAGCTGCAAGCGTAAAACCACGGAAATAATCCGTGGATACGCCGCCAGACACACCCAATGACATCACCGGGTATACAGCACAACAGTATTAAATGTGAATGCACACAACACACAGCGATTTCCCAAAGCGCCGCACCGTAGGGTGTAAACAGGCGGGAACTTTTAATATGTATATGCTGGGTGCCGCCGGCGTGATGCATAGGTATGTGGCAGAGACAGGCGGAGTTGCGGAGGGTGGTGCCGACAACGACCGTAGGCCTCACAGGAGAAGGAGAGTGTTCAGACCAAGGGTGACCTACCAGGGGCTGCGAGACCTGGAGATAGTAGGCGCTACAGGGTGGACAGGGACACGTTACAGCAAATAGTGGAGCTGTGCCGCGCCTGAGAACAAGAGACAACAGAGGGGAGCCCATCCCAGTGGACACAAAGGTATGTGTGAGCTTGCGAATACTGGCTACAGGTACCTTTCAAAGGCCAACCGGGGACATAATGGGCATCTCACAGGCATCAGCATCCAGGGTACTACACCAGTTCCTGGGTGCCATGTTCCACATGCCCATGAGCACATACATTACCCCACATCTCAGGAGGAGTTGGCTAGCAATATCGCCGCTTCCACCGTGTGGCACAATACCGGAGGTCCTGGGTGCGATAGACTGTACGCACATAGAAATTAAGTCACCACCCGGGAGCAGGGTAGGCGCTACATAAACCGCAAGGGATACCCCTCCATCAATTGCCAGGTCGTGTGCAATGCGCAGGGCATTATTATGGATGTGTGTGCTGGCAGCCCTGGAAGCTACCGACTCCCATATCTGGCATGCCTCACAGCTGTATCAGGTATTCGCCAGGAGGGACATCACACAAGGTCACCTTGTGGGGGATGCTGGCTACGCACTGGAGCCGTGGTTGATGACACCCATCAGGAATGCACACACACACATGCAAGAACGCCATAATGAGGCACACGCACAAACCAGAATAATCATAGTGCGTGTGTTTGGGATGTTGAAATCACGGTTCCGGTGCTTGGATACATCCGGTGGAGCCTTGCAGTACTCTCCAGGCACAAGTGCCCACATATTCATAGTATGTTGTATGCTACACAATATGATTCTGCGGAAACAGCTGCTGCAGGGACATAATGCCGGAGGGCCACCAAGCCCGCCACAACTGCCAGGGCAAGCACAGGCACAGGGCGTTCAGCGCCATGGACACACTGAGCCAGCCCCAGTAGGTAGACAGACGCGTACCCAATATGCCTATGCCCTGGCAACGAGCGAACGCATAGCACATACGTTGACAGTGTAGGCCCCATGGACTGACACCTCCTGACCTGCACACACAGTAAAATGGACGCCACACAAACTTGTCCGCCCCTACTGTGTACCCGTATGCGGACGTATGTGTGACTCCAACAAAGGCACCGCCAAACACCGCACACCCAATAGCCAGCAGAGCATGGGCGCCAACACCTCAACGCCGCCGGTTCTACAGCACCGCGTAGCCGTATGCTGCCACTATCGCCGCAAGTCGACCACATATGTACTCATGTGCATACACAGATCGGAAATACATATCAGTACACATGTAGAAATATATGCGCATACACAGATATAAAGTACAACAGGGTAATATGGAACCCAGGGATGCAAGTTCACAGATAAGTAAGGCGACATCACCACATAGTAAACATAGTGACCGACAACCCGATCATCCTGGAGGGTGGGCAGGGCAGGTAACGCCAGCCATGGAAATGTTAACCTGCATCAATACATATCCACGTGTCGGGATGGTCACCAGTCCACGGTACAGTAACGGGATATGTGTAGGGTTACCACCTGTCCCACGTTGTGAGGACAGTCCCCTTTGGGCAGTTGTGTCCTGCAAAACATTGACAAAATGGCAAATGTCCTGAGATTGTAGGACAAAACTATTTCCCATAATTTCTATATTAGTTGCATAAAACAGTGATTTTGTCAAAGAAACATGTAAATATGATAATAAACAGAATAAGCAACTGTAATGCTACAGGTTTGTATCCTGTCAAAAAAGTGAATTGCTGTCCTTTGTACTGGCCGTGGGTATGTGTTTGCATGCAAAATCTGACGTTTCCACAGACAATGTCCCACTTTGGGTATTTGAAAGGTGGCAACCCTAGATATGTGTGTCATATCCATAGGATATGAGTCGGAGATACGCCCGCCACGGCGTCAACGTAGGTATTGTGTTCAACCGTCGGTCGCGAAAGCGGAAAGCATACCAGTGAAGTGTACGACATTATGAGGAACGTACCTCATTTGGGGTGTAAAACAGTTCATGTTCCTCGCAGTTCCTCAAAGTTCCACATTGAAAATGTCTGTCAAACATCCATTGTTAGGAATGTATATAAATGACATCCTGGTAAATAGAATGTACTCATAGTAAGTCAGTAAAGGTTCTTCACTGTAAGTAAATCAGCATATTACAATCAACCTATGACCTACTTAGCTGAAGTTGTCACTATGCCATTACTATGTGTTCCACATTATGCCCATTTGTTTCACATTACTACTGTGTGTGTTCCTCACTCTGGAAATAGAAGGTTGACAGCCATGGCGGCAATATGTGTGTGTGTGAGGTGAGGTTGTCGTGTGTTCCGCTGTGTGTGTGTAATGTGTGTGCCACTGTAAACTGTGTATGTAGATGACATGTCACAGGCGGAGTGTAATAACAGGCGTAGGCATACAGTACAGGAACCATAGGCGTATGTACAGCAGTACCCACAAAGTAGTGCTGACATCTCCTCAGTGGCTATGCACGTGGCGACGTAAAACGATGCAAAGCGGAAATGTCCCAAAGTGTACCACAGGGCCATAGCCAACAGGAGATGCAAAGGGCGCATGTACAAACCATGACCGTAGGTATGGCGGCCATAAGGTAGACTCCACCGCGGTCCGTCGCCAGCGTTACACAGCATCAGGCATGCGGCGAAAATCGAATGTGCTATCCGGCACGATCGTGAACACCTACGGTCCCGTAAATACCGCGGTGTGTAAGAAAGCGGCACACGAATAGGAGGCTACCGGTAGCATACAGGCCGCACCAAGTATAGGACCACATTCAGCGTAACTATCAGCGACAAAATGCCGATGGATAGTAGGCACGGACGGACATCCGCAGATATATAACCGATGCGAAGGCGGAATACGTGCAGGAAGCACACATGCAGGCGATACCGACAGCAGCCGACATCCACCAAACAAACATTCCGGAACAACAGACAGGTAACCGCAGCTCCCCAAGCAGGGATGGAGCACACACACAAGCATATCTGGTATGTATAAATGCAAGACTCACACCCGTACCCGTCACCCACATCCGCAGATATACCCCATTGCACATATCAAAGGGATAACAGCTAAAACCGTAGCAAACACATACAGGCAGTGAATGACAGCGGCATACCCACAACAAGCTCCTGGGAAACACTAGCAGCGGCTGATGCATCCCTGCATCCGCTATGTACAGGAAAATAACAGCTATGTAACACATCTGAATGCACAACGCCATCGACAGGCGCCGCCAGGACACGGGGACCCACATGTCGAACACAATACCATACTCAACACACACAATCCACGGCTAACACCACAGCGAAATGTGCCCGACACCACACATAGCGGATGCAGTCACACAAACATGATACAATACATACCATCCTCACGAAGGTATTGCAAATAACCAACGGCCACGAGGAAAGAACCATGGGCTAGTGCCGATGCGTAACGAATGAAAGGAAGGGGGATCACCGCCGATATGCGCATAAGTACACACCGAGGAACAGCTATTGGCCTGATTAACACACATGCCTCAGGTGACGATGAATATAAGGAAGACTCCCTGGATATTCAAACCGTATGTTCATACCGAACTAACACGAATAGAGAAGGAGAAACAAGGGAATAGAGACGAACCCAGAACAAAAGGCCGGAAAGGTATGTCGAACCCACGACATGTACTGGTGTGTAACGCACGATACGTATGACGAATCTGTACAGTATGTGAACGGTGTGTGTAGGTAAAGATACCTGTCCATCAGGCAGAGAGAGGCGAAGGTTGGATATGCAATGCTAAAACGCGCACCATACCAATGACTGCGGACAACGTGTGCACAGCAGTGGGACAACATGTACACACCCGGGATAACCCCAGGTTCGGCTTGCCACCTTTTCAAATGGCCAAAGTGGGAAATCTTCGGGACACACATCAGATGTTACAGGTGGACACATACCCATGGTCAGTACAAAGGTCAGAACTCTACTCTTTTGCATAAAGAAAACTGTAGTCTTGTAGCAGTTAAGTTGCTTATTGTGTGTCTTGTAACATTTAGGAATGTACATACATAAATAAGTATGTGATGCAACTCTTACATAAGAATGGCATATAGTGATGTCCTACAATCTCAGGACATTTGCCATTTGTAATATATTTTGTCAGGACACAACTGCCCAAGGAGGGACTGTCCCTTGCAAAGTGGCACAGGTGGTAACTGTACCCCAGGTCTGCCATAGGGGTTGCAAACACAGAACAATGCCACCACCCACGCTGATGCTGGCAGTGGATATCCAACAATGAAGTGCCACAGCAGGGGATAGGACATGTATGTATAGTGTCACAGCACACATGTGCATGGGCATATACCATCGATGTCATACCGAATGTGCGCCTGGCGTGCACGTAACCCACGCAGTAGGGGGCGACTATGTCAATTATGTGTAATGCAAAGGTGGCATGATGGATAGGTTCACAAATCATAGACAGTATCACAGGCATAGCGTGCATGATGGAGCGATGGCCTAATGTTATGTACATACACAAGATATGAATGGCCTGGACATATGGGACAATGTAGTAGCAGAATAGGTACGCGAAATGGAGGGAACAGCAAGTGACCATGTCCAAACGTTCCATAGCAGGTGCAATGTGTGCCACAATGATGTCCAGCAGAGCGTGTGTAAACACATGTGCAATGTACACAGTACTGACCCCCCCCATGGTAGTGTCCACTGAATGGCAGAACTGGATGTCAACTGTCATGTCTATACAGTACGTCCGCCGTGGTGGTACCATGGGTCTGTGTCACCCTACCAGCAAGGAAGCTATCACAAGACTAGTGACACAGTGTGCCCCTGTGGGATGTGCACAGGACCTATGTCCCACAGCATGGTGTGTGTCCAGTCTGTGGATGTCACACAGACGCCTGGGCTGAGCAATGTGGCATGTGTGCACACATGCAGGACTGCTCCTCCCACCCTGGCCACTGCAAACGCCATGTAGGAGTACTACATGCATCAGTACTGCGGAGAACATGGCCCATGGCAGAGTAGATTACACCCCTGTGTTAGTGGCATGCAGGTGAGCACAGATGTGTTACATGACTGTCATTTGCATATGTAAACTGTCTGAGCTGGGTAGAGAGCACAGCATGACTATACTGGGACATGTAACGTTGTATCCATTGTGTAAGGTACACCACACGTGTTATTGTAACACGGCCTGCGTGTACATGTGTGTATGGCACTGGTACAAGGGCATCCAAGGTATCAGCCAGACATACGGTCCAGAAATGCGTGGTCCTGCACATGTGTACCCACGCCATGGTGTAATATGGCAACCACAGCACCATGTGGGCCATGTGTGTGTACATCAACCATGTACAGCGTGATATGCCTGTATAGGGACAGTATCCATGTGATACACACCGCATGACTGTCAGTATGCAAAGGTGATGTGTATGCACTATGTGTGATGTAACTGATGCAATGATATCTACATGATATATCTGCCACACTGACACCTGTATGGGTGTCAGCAACATGAGTAGGATGAGCTAGAATGCTGCCAGGTATGTAGAAGTGGTATATGTAGGCATGTACAGTACTGTGTGACAGCAGGTAGTGTATGTATGCAAATACTGAGCATGAGGGGCCACATGTCTGAGGACCGTGCAATGTCACACGTCCCTGACTTGTTGTAGTTAGCATGATATGCCTGCACCACTGTGTGAACTGTACAGAAGGCACATGGCGTAACATCCCGATACACAGTACGATGTGATGCTGGATGTGTACACTGGCAATAGCATAAAGTGGAATGGTGCTGAAGGGCAAAGAGCGGATCATGTCTGATGTGATACCCTCTGTACCACCCCACCCACCCATGCAATAATATGACAGGTGGCCAGCATGGGATGTGGTGTGCTGTGGCGCACAGAAGCCCAACAAGGGTGCCAGGAAAGGCATGCAGGTAGTCAATGAGTGTGTGAAGCATGTATGTCAAGATGTGGCCCAGTGCCATACTGAATGGCCCAGTCATGGGTGTAGAGATGCAGCCCCATACGTGCAATGCAGTACCATCCATGTGTAGTGTGATAGATGTGGTAGTGTGGTGGTCAGGGTGCACAACGTACATGAATGGGCTAGCAGTCACTGACGTGTGCTGCTGCAGAGACATGTAACAGCCAGGTTGGCGGGATACAACAACTACGGCGGTTTGAGGTGACATCGGGACTGTGTTCCCGGACATAACATGTGCATGGCAGTACTATGTATGTGTCCACAGGGTTAATACAATGTCCAGCCAAGGATTGGAACCCTGTAGTGAGTGAGAGTGTGTATTGTTGGTAGGTACCCCATTGGCAGGCACGATGACAGCAACATCTGTGGCGTCAATGCCTGCATGACCGTGGTATGCTGCATTGAATGTGGATGTAGTCAAACAGCAGAGACATACCACCACACTGCGTGAGGGCCCACACTGCAATGTCTGGCAGTCATGTGTAGGTAGCTAGCTGTGGAGTATGTCATGCACCATCAGGACACACCATGACTGTCAAGTGACACACAAGACACAGGTGAACATAACTACCGTGCAACAGCCTGCACATGTGCCCATACAGCACGTGTGCATGGAACAGGAATACCACTGTGGCGTCTGTGAAAAGGCCAGTACCACCATGTCTCAGTGTGGAATAGCATGGTCCCTACCAGTGTGTAAATGTAGCAGAAGTGCACTGTGATCAGTGTTGGCATAGGCACGTAGACTGTCCATCGTACGGGGTGCCATGCCATCAACTACCACTGTCAGTGGATGTCAGTAATACCGACTGTAGTGTGTATGTACCATGCATGCTGCTATGGTTGTGTGTTTAGGGTGTGGCTAGCAGGGATGGTAAGCATGGATGTTCAGCAAACAGGGGGGGAGGTGTGTAGGCCTAGCACACAGACACATGGAGGTTTGGTGCATGCTGAGGGTAGTGTAGGTATGGTATGTGTCGTGTAATGTGTCACCCAGCTATGCGTACTGCATGGCCAAGCATGTGTGGGTACATGGGAGTCCATACTAGGGAAGGGCGTGTTGCTGGCAATACATAGCAGTAGCAACTGTCCTAGGTGCAATGTACAGTATGCCAACCTGACTGGCATGTAACCTGTGGTGTACAGTGTATTCACTGTCGCGTGTCACAATGTGCGTAGCGGCCACAAACATGGGTATCTGAACATGGACTACCTATGATGCAATGTGTCATGGGAATATACAGTATGTGTGTAAATCACGGTGTGGTGTGGGAACCACCCACCCGTGTGTGTTGCAGTCCAGGTATGTGCCTGGGAGGTATGATCTGTGTACAATCTGGAATGGCAGGTGTGCCGTGTAGGGCATGGAGGCAGGTCCCAGGCACTGCAGATAAATGACATGTGTGCTGTACTGTGTGTGCAGTGCTAGTGTACACTACAGTCGAGGCTGTAAGCATTCTCACACATCACTGCATGCTGTGCCTACCTGTGACAGCCCTGCGGAGACAGACAAGTGACACGAGTGCACAGGCAGGATCGGATGTGAAGATGTACATGGGGGCTACACACCTTAGGCAGATGTCCACACGTCATGTGTGCCACGGTAGTGTGTTTGAACACGACTATCACACTGGACAAACAGCACATACCTGCATAACAACAGTATGACCATAGTCAACAGTCCCAGTGACAGAGTAGGCCAATGTAGACTATCCCTGCATGCAGACCAGTGGCTACTGGACACCTGGCTAGACACACACCTGGAGGGTTAATTCACCATTGAGCCATCACATGTCCAAGTCCATGTGGGCCGTACAATGTCATCACAGAGTGGTCACAATAGCAGGTCGCAAGGCAGACACGGTGTACCAGGTGATGTGTCATGTGTGCATATGTCAACTAGCACAGCCGTTCACATGTCTGCAACATACTGGTGCACGATGTATACTGTTACATGATGAATGGAACTGCACTGTCACCCACTACAGGGCCATCTGACACAGGTGTGTTGTGACTGGTGTAACCCATGTTTGCACAGGATACACACTGCTGTTGTAGGCAGCCATGCTGGTGGCCACCAGTGATATATGCAGTGGTCATACAGACATACCGTACACAGTGTTCATGCAGGAATGTCCATTGTCGTGGACGATGCGCTGCCATGTGAATGTAGGTGTTTGTTGTGAATGTCACACATCCAGAAGACACCATCTGGTGCAGTCATGGTTGTCAACACCGGTACACACAGCCACAGCAGTCAGAACCCAGTCCTGACAATGTGTGTCAGTCACCCTCGTACTGTGTGACATATGTGCACATGGCGGAACACCTCCCACTGTCATCTAAGCTGGCTACATGATGGCTGGAATGTATTGCCAGGTACAATGCTGGTAGCGAATGAAGTACCTGGAATCAGACACAGTACGCTATGTCAGCCATGTAAACCAAGCACAACAATGACCGCCCAACAGACACAAACAATGCATTGACACATGGAACATGTGCACATGACAAGCCCCAATGAGGTATGTTGCACATATTGATGTACAATTGTCATCTATGGCCATAGCATGGATGCAGACACACATACTCCACAGGTAGTACCATGTGATGTAGGTAGGGGGCATTGCTCGTGTACATGTCACAGTAGATGTCCACACACATGTCCTGCATAGCCGTCATGTAGGGGTAGCTGTGGTATGTGACAACTGGACATGCCCATACAAATTACCATGTCCCACAGGAGATGTGTTAGGTGTGTACCACATGTGACGTGCTGACAACAAGCTGCGATGTGTATGGCTGCGGTGTACCTGTGTGACATTGTCTGTGATGGGTGCAAAGGCACATAGTATCGTATTGCATGCACACAAGCCCCACATAGGTGCATAGCCTGAACATACAGTACAAGGAGTGTGTGGGATGATAGCAACCCACAGGTGGAGATGGAGTGCGGACGGCCCACAACCACATGTGTGTGTACAGTGTTCACGTCCACGACACATGAGCATCTGAGAGGCTAGCGTCACAGCTGTACAGGGTCGCATGCATATATGTTCAGCAACATCCCTGTATGTCCCACCACTGGCCCGTGGACCAATGGACACCAACCAAATGTGCAGATATGAGATGTGCACAGCACATCACAGATGCCTACTGTAGAACAGGCCTACCATGTACACATGTGCACAGTAGGTCTGCGCCACCTGCAGTCAATCACGTTAGGTGCCAAACCACACCAATAGTCCGGGCAATGACACAGATGGACGTGCATGCCGGTGTGTATGTATGTCTGTGAATGCCTCCGGCATAGCAATATAGCTGTGTCACCATTGTGAACAACAATATGAATGGGTTGTATGTGTGAGCCGTGCATCATATGTGTATGGTCAGATCGACGATACCATCAGTGGGCCTGCTATGTGAACATCCCTGTCCCCATACATGGATACCTCTGCTGAGCCCAACACCACATCCACAGAGGGAGGGATGGCGGTGTGTAGTGCAGCAGCAGACATGTGGGTGGCAGCGGGCACTGGATGTACACATATGTGTTACCCACATCAGTTCAGGCAGCCATCCATGTGCATGGGATAGTGGTGTGTGTCCACATACAGCACTGTGTCGATCAATATCCCAGCACATAGCACCTGCCAGGGCTACAGTGTATGCATGGATGTGTGATACCTGCATGCAACAGACACACCCTCAACAAGCAGTGTACAGCATACCTCACTCGAGGACAGTGCCCACACCATGGTGATAAACATGTTGAATGTCCATATTCACACAGCTATGACATATGCAATGGACAGCCACCCTACCAATACCGTCAACACCCAGGTGGATCACACCCAGTGCCATGTATGTGGCATACCCTGCCATATCATGCAGAGCTGACCAGCAAGGCTGCATGAGCTATCACAGTCCCACATGGTGCAATGGACAAAAGGCACTCTCACTATCAACCATACACAGCAGTAATGTGGTGGTGATGCACCCTGTCATGTTACAGGTGCTGTGTGATGCTCTGCACAATGTGTGTTTGTACATGCTATGCATGGCCTTTCCTGCTAATGTGTCATGGTTACACATTGCTCCATGTCTATCACATATGCAACACAGGTGAGCTGTGGCAAGTTGTCCAGCACCCGTACAGTGCTGTGTGGAAGTACATGGCACAACACATGCATGTGCAGGTGTCCATGTGTATGTGTACAGTGCGCTGCTGGCGTTCACAATGGACACAGGCGTGTTGTGTTCTGACATATTCACAGCGTCCAGGTGAACAGTACCACAGTCGTCACATGGGGACCTATGCCAACTGATATGGACATAGGTGCAGCCAGGTACACATGTCCATGGCAGGCTAACATCTACATGGTGCGTGTACAGTGTGATGGGGTGGCACACAGATATGATGTGACACCCAGTGCTCAATGGTGTGAAGCCAGAACATCGGCTGTGTCACTGCCACGATGCCCTTCACAGATCACTGTGCAGATGTCGTACATGTCATAGCAATGTATTTCCAACAGTATGCCAGCACAGCAGTGTGAATGTGACCTGCCACCATCATTATGTCTTCCAGATAATGCCACGTTCCCGTCTTCCACCATTCAGCCGACAGGAGGAGGAGGTGATCATTCCATACCTCCATGGCAACCACACCGCCCTATTTAGCCATGTGCCACAGCAGGCACAGGAACAGCAGGAGATGTGGGAGGAGATGTGCAGGAGGGTGAACAGCGTGGGCGTAAACAACCGCAGCTATCAACAAATCCGCAGGCACTGCACAGACCTGATCCGGCATGCAAGACAGCGTGCCGCTGCAATCGCCAGGCAACAACATGGGACAGGTGGTGGGCCACCAACCCAGCCCCCACTCACAGCCACGGAGGAGCTCCTGGCCAGTCTGGGGACACCCACGGAAGAACACCCAGAAACACTTGCGTCCATTGTGGAGGTGGGTGTCTAACGAGATATGAGCCTGGAGCCGCATGGTAAGTCAGTGTTGCATGTTTGTATGATAGGCGACGTGGGTGTGGGTGTCATAGTACAACACATGATATAGCAATACATGCCAGGTATATGGCCACACAAGATGCAAACCATAGTATGCTATGTTGTGTTAGCAGACATGTGCATAGCACATGCTACCACACACATGCATGATGTGAGATGCACAGTGCTGACTGTGGAGATAGTATTGGCTAATGTGTATACCTTTGTGCAATGCCTTTACAGGTACGTCTGGCGTGTCGCAAGGACAAGGGTCTGTTGCAGGTAAGTCTGTTGCTAGTCAAAGGCATGTTCTGCTGTATTGATATTCCCCATGTGTCTAGGCATGACATGCTCACCTGTGTGTGCCCCAGTCACGGTATACAGCTCGCACCACCGGACACACACAACACCCATGTACAGTAGATACACCCGTTAGCGTGAGTGCTATGACACCACACAACCTATTGGTGTGTTACGTGCAGTCAGCTATGCATACAATGGTGTAGGTGTTACACAATGGCTGCATGTGTAGTATGCATTGGTATGCCAGTGCAGTATGCACACAGTACCACATAGTGAGCTGTGATCTGGCCAGAGCACAGGTGTTACCAATGTGACCCATGCCCCTGCATCGGTGCACACGTTGTGACATGGCACATGCCATGTCCCATGCGTGGATGTCTGGCTGCAGCATTGTCACACCATGACATGACCTATGCACAACATAGCAGACATCCACACTGTCAGCATATCCGTACAGAATGTGACACCTCACACTAGTATGGTTGTATGTCACATGGGCCACCACAGGGCCGTGTGCACGATGTCTACCACACACAATAGTCAATGACTCAGACAGACAAGGCCATGGTTGATACCTACAGGCATGTTGCCACACAGCACATCCACAGTGGGTACTCACCGTTGCACCCTCTACACACATAGTGGGTCCATCACTGTAGTGGACCCCCTGGACATCCAATGTAGTACACCAGTGAGATCGAACCTCTCCACAGCTACTACAGGTGCCTCCAATGTCCACCATATACGTGCTGCTGAGCATCTGAACTGACTTACAGACATGGCAATGTAATGCATCCAGGTCACGCATCGCACAGACACATAGCTGTGTCCTGCTACTGTGCAGTGGCACAGAGCCCGCACTTCACACTGTACAGCTATGCACACAGCTCACAGCAAGCGTACCTGCACAGACATCACTGTTACCCATACATTGTATCTGTAGACTGTACACATAACACTGCACCGTGACAGCCATTGTGATGTGGTGCATGCGGTGGGTCACCATCGTCACATGTCCACAAGATACGGGACATGTTTGCGGTGTACAGTACATACTGTCCGCAGCCATGTGTAGTCTCAACTCGCGGCCGGCCACACGGTGTATCACGCTGATGCATGCAAACTACCATGAATGTGTGTACTGCATGCCTACTAAATGACACCTGCCTGTTGTACTGTCCCCACCAGGGCAGTGTACATACTGCCACTATGAATGTCTGGTCTGCATTCACTGGTCTGTGTTGTGTGAATGCTGCATGCCACCTGCATTATCACATGCATGCTGTCTGTGTGTGTGTGTGTGTGTGTGTGTGTGTGTGTGTGTGTGTGTGTGTGTGTGTGTGTGTGTGTGTGTGTGTGTGTCTGTATTATAACCGATGGTATGTCTTTGTATTGACAGGTGCTGTAGGTGAGTTCCCCTCCTGCGGTCAATCTGATGCTAGTGTCCCCACAGATACTAGTGGTGATGACCATGTGCATGAGGCACAGGCAGGGTCGTCACAGGCAGACACTGTGCCAGTGGAGAACATCACACATACGTCCCTTTCATCCACGCTCGCGGTTCAGATGCCGACACATACCCCAACACCGTTGACCATAGATGACGGTCAGTCAGTGTCTGTTGTCCCCGAGCAGGAATGTGTGGTGGCTGCAGAAGGTGTGGGTACACCGCGATGTTGCCAGTGTAAGGACTGGTGCAGTGCCACGCAGGCATGTGGCAGGTGCTGCTCGTGGGGAGCACCGCTAGACATACACCTGCCGTACAGGGTGCAGCAGCTGGTATAACCAGACGCATGTTCCAGACTGTAATGGCGGTGCAGGCACATGCGAGCGGCAGAACCACGAAGGGCAGAGGCTGCAGAGGTCCGCAATCCGTACCCTGAATGACAACATCCAGGCATTGGCAAATGCACAACAGCATCTTGCCGATGTTCTGGATAGGAGATTGGGTGACATGGCTGGTATCCTCGACCGAGGCATGGCCATCCTTGAGCGTGTGCAGTCCGTGCAGGAACACCAGTTAGGGGTGAGGCATAGGGCACGTGGGCGTGTGCCAGCAACACCACCTGCTGCAGGTCAGTGTGTGCGTGCCACCTCCCATGCCCACCCAGACAGTGCTGGTAGCAGCAGCAGTGCAGCTGCTACTACACCATCCACACCAGGACAGAGCAGGCCACGTGGACGTGGCCCTGGACGGCCCCGTCGTGGGCATGTTTCCAGCGGACATGTGACATCGGAGAGTGGACAGTCTGTACCTACACCCGGTCATGCCCGTGCGACCCCAGGCAGGCGGGTCAGGTGGCCGCCAGCAGACACAGTGAGCCGTAACACCTGCACTGTACAGTCAGGGGCTGCCAAGCATACCCGTGTAGGCATCACAGATGACTGAACTGTGTACACACACACCCACACACAGCAGACACAACTGTAGGGCTCCACCACACCCACATGCAATCTACATAGCCATGCCCACTCAATGCACTGGCCCTTACACACACACATGATGTCATCCATTGGTACAGCCCATGCCTGTGGCACACATATCACCCTGTGCATATGATGAAGTCTCTGCCGCATAACTGTGAGCTACACCATCACTGCGGTTAAGCTAACATATTCTGATGCACAGGGTGGACACGATAGTGAGAGGTGTATGTGATACCTGTGTCCGCATACTACGTGATGTGTATGTTGTGGTGTGTGTGTATGGCTGGTGACAGGTATGTATGTGATGTGGGTTGTGCACGGACATCATGCAGCAGACATACCATGCAGGACAGGTGCAGCATTCATTGATATGTGTACACAGTATGTGTGGTGGTTACATGTGTAGCACCATGTCGGTGCAGTTAACCCGTATGATACTGATGGTGTACTTGCATGTGCCTACTGGGAGCACTGTAATTAGTTCCCCACGTGTAGTCGTGGGGTACCCACAGGCATGTCTGGCAACATCAGCATAGCACAGTTACCCGCATCCGGCATGGACCCTACATAGGTACATAGGCGCACATGAACGTAACAGGATATGTGCCCTACGACATGTGTGGACCTAGCATGACTGTGTGTGGCATCTAACACCCCTCAGGATGGGGATGCCATATCCATCAGTCCCCAGTCCCTGGTCTAGCAGTGACACACAGAGGTTGGCTGGCGCATAACTATCATCACACATCCACATGTCATTAGCAGTCCTGGACAAAGGCAGTCAGGGCCTTTCCTTCACATGGCCTGGCACTCCTCCCCGTGTTGTAGGGGTGTCTGGCCGTTAACCCTGTTCCCCCAGCACGTCCCACTCATCTTTGTGTTGAGGTGTCTGACAGTCGCTTCTGTGCCCGTGTTTGCATGGAGCCTGGGAGGTGGAATGTGCCCATGTCACCCAGGTCAGACATGGCCGTGTATGTCAGGCACAGATCACCACGGAGCAGCTGTGCTGTGAAGATCCACAGCCGGTGTCCCCTTGGCGTGCAGCTTGTGACACATGTCCTAGCACCGTCATCCCCGTCTTGTGGAACGTTTGCGGTCCTTCTGAGTGCTGCAGGCGTCAGGTTAGC
Source organism: Protopterus annectens (assembly GCF_019279795.1). NCBI lineage: Eukaryota > Metazoa > Chordata > Ceratodontiformes > Protopteridae > Protopterus > Protopterus annectens. Next base: position 1,656,549,399 of record NC_056731.1, on the reverse strand, counting down.
TACAGGCCACATGTGCCATTGTATGCAGTCATTGCTCTGGTGTGTGATGTGTACAGGGGTACAATGAACACCCCTGATGTGGTCGACATTCCATCCAGACCAGGAGGCCACAATGGAATGTCTTCACACCCACATTGCCATTGTGTGTGTTGACAGAGGTTGCCGACAGGTGTAGTAGACATTTCCTTGAACACGTCCACCATCTTTAATGGCGTACCACCTACATGTGACATTGGGACGAACATGTCCTTCACACTGGGTAGGGCTGCACCTTCTCTGGCATTTAGTAGCAGGCCATGGCTCTGGCACCAGTCATCCTTGTCTATGACGCCCTAGGTGGATGTCCGTGTAACATGAGGTGTTGGGTATGTTGGCCGGTGCGTAGTCATCTGCATACCTTGTCTGCTACAATCCCCCTATGATTGCATGCACATTGGAAGGTCGGATGCCATATGGCAGGGGGCACAGGGGTGAGCCCTGTGGGCCTCCACTGGGTCCAGATATGAGTGTGACAAGGCACCTTGAGCACCAACCCTGTGTGGTGTGAACTCCAACCTGTCTGAGAAGCATCGGGTGACATATGTCCCCACATGTATGCTGGCAAGCCTTTCTATGGGTCCCATGTGTAGTGTGCTCTGAACATTCCCACCAGGTCATGGTACTGTGTGCAAACCCACGTATCCCCATCAATGGCCTTGGTGACCACTCCAGACTGGACGAGCAGGTTCGGGAGGCAGGATCTGCCCTTGACTATGTAGTTGTGGGTATGTTCCGGTATTGGCTGTACACCACTATCTGTAACCATGGCCACCTGTATGGACCTCCACACAGCTTTGCAGACAACACTTGTCAAGCGTATAGGGTGTGGCTGTTGACAGTCCATAGGAGCACTACCCTGGCATAGTGGGACCACAGATGCCATATGGCATCCATTGGGGACATAGCCCATAGTAAGGCTAACATGACACAGTGGCGCATGTGGGGCGAGGGCCTCAATGAGGATGGATAGCACACAGCCAGGGACACCATCGGTGCCCATTGCTGACGTGTCAACCGCCATAGAGATATGGGATCACTCCAGGCCATATGACATGTTTGGGAGGATACACTCTGGTGGGATGGATATGTTCCCTGTTGGGGGGGGGATGTATGCATGGAACATGTCCTGTGGTTTGCAGACAATGTCTGTGGGTGCAGTGACTGTTGTACCATTCTGGACCATTTCCAGGCAAGTCTGTGTGCCCCCAACCATGTCCTTACCACAGTTAGGGAAGGCCCTGTGGTTGTCTCATGTGCCCTCTGCAGTACCACACCCACAAGCGGGCCTGGATGATGGTATGTGGGGCCGTATGGTAACGCCGGTATGAATGGGTGATGGTTTCCCTGGTACTGTCATTGCTCTGCCATGTAGTAGCTCCAACTGTTGATGTACAGGTAGTCAGTGGCTGCAGTCCACCACACCATGTTCCTACCTGTGGTGGACAAGGGCCTGATGTCATCATGTTTGCCTGTTGCAGACATGCATGTGGGTGGTCGGGGAAGGAATTCGTTAGGCGTTTGCAGGTCTGGCCTCTGTTCAACACTGGCATGGAGGACTTGTAGGGTACCACACCGGTCGTATGATGTGTGTGGTTTTCTGTGGAGAGGTCATCACTGAGGTCCCCCATGCTGGTGTTGGTTACAGTGGGTGGATGACCAGTGGATCCACTATACGGTCTTGCATCACCATTGAGGGCTGTACATCCTGTGTGGGGCATATCCTCACCATGTGTGATGGGCAGAACTGTCAGACATCCCCCCCTAGTATGTATGGTGCATGGCTGTTTAACAGTGGCCAGGTGTGTGAACACCTGGGACTGCTGGCGTACTGTGTTGTGCCATGGGTAATGTTCCCAGGCTATGTATGGGTGGTTCATGTCACCCAATACGGTGCTGTTGTGAGAGCATGCCCACTCACCAGTGTCCTCAGGACATCTGTGAAGGTATCCTGTGTTTGGGAGGGTTGTCTGTAGCATGCAACAAACTGTAGGCCAGTCGTACACATGGTTAATTGCACCTAGATATTCCCTGCAGCAACGGCCATGTCTGTGGCATGGCGGGTTGCTGTTGTGTGGCGGACACACAGGGCGGTCCGCATTCCGCCACCCATGCCGTCGCACCATGTGTATGCATGTCTGATCTGTGCCGACTCTAAGTGTCTGAGCATGCCCAGTAGGCAGCTGTGTAGATGGACACACAGCACAGTGCACACCGCGCCCGTCTGCAGTTATACCCTGGGTGCATGCCTGTATCCCCTACGCAACGGCCACGTCTGTGGCATGGCCATGTTCCTGTTGTGTGGCTGGACACACAGGACGGTCCACATTCCGCCACGCATGCTGTCGCAACATCTGTATGCATGTCTCCCCTGTGCCGAGTCTAACTCTCTGAGCCTGCCCACTATGCCGTGATGTAGTCATCACTACTTACTTGTTATTCCGACTGCAGCACTAACGTGTTAGTGTACGGCGACCTTGGGATGGTAACAGACTGCGTGACTGCGCACTCTGTCCAAACTCCCGATCGGGTGAATTGCCTCTGCAAACCATACCACTCACGTAGGGGTATGCCTCCTGACAGCGCTCTGCTCAGTCAACTCGGTAGCGTTCTGTAAATGCTTCGTACTGTAGTGTGTTCATGTAGATAGGCGTAGGTTCGTCCCCCGTCCCTTCCGTGTGTGTGTGTGTGTGTGTGTGTGTGTGTGTGTGTGTGTGTGTGTGTTTCCAGCTGCCTCTGCGACTGATTATGCTTTTAGGCGGCTCCGCAACACATGCCTCGGCTATTTCCAACTTATGTCTTGCGGGTGGCGTCAGCAGCCTACAAGTATGCCTGTGACAGCGCTCTGTTTAGTAAACTCGGTAGCGCGTTCTGTAAATGCTTCATACAGTAGTGTGTTCATGTAGATAGTCGTAGGTTCGTCCCCCGTCCCTTCCGTGTGTGTGTGTGTCTCTGTGTGTGTGTGTTTCCAGCTGCCTCTGCGACTGATTATGCTTTTAGGCGGCTCCAACACATGCCTCGGCTATTTCCAACTATTGTCTTGCGGGTGGCGTCAGCAGCCTACAAGTATGCCTGTGACAGCGCTCTGTTTAGTAAACTCGGTAGCGCGTTCTGTAAATGCTTCATACAGTAGTGTGTTCATGTAGATAGTCGTAGGTTCGTCCCCGTCCCTTCCGTGTGTGTGTGTCTCTGTGTGTGTGTGTTTCCAGCTGCCTCTGCGACTGATTATGCTTTTAGACGCTCCGCAACACATGCCTTGGCTATTGCCAACTATTGTCTTCTTGGTGACGTCAGCAGCCTACAAGTATGCCTGTGACAGCGCTCTGTTTAGTAAACTCGGTAGCGCGTTCTGTAAATGCTTCATAGAGTAGTGTGTTCATGTAGATAGGCGTAGGTTCGTCCCCCGTCCCTTCCGTGTGTGTGTGTCTCTGTGTGTGTGTGTTTCCAGCTGCCTCTGCGACTGATTATGCTTTTATACGCTCCGCAACACATGCCTTGGCTATTTCCAAATATTGTCTTGCGGGTGGCGTCAGCAGCCTACATGTATGCCTCTGACAGCGCTCACGTCACTTAACTCGGTAGCGCGTTGTGTAAATGCTTCATACTGTACTGAGTTCATGTAAATAGGCGTAGGTTCATCTCCCGTCCCTTCCGTGTGTGTGTGTGTTTCCGTTGCTTTCGAAAATACAACTGAATGAGCAAATTGTTACAGTGTTCACAATCAACAATGTGATATTTAAAATCATGTTAAGACTCACATTGTTGATTGTTAACATTCTTAGACATAGCATTTTTCCTGCACACGTTGTGGAAACAGGAAGAAACGTTGCATGTTTTAATGAACTGTTTAAATGTTACGAAGACTTGTGTTGTGTCGAACTACGGGACTATTCTTGCTGCAGGTTGCTGGTTTGTTTGTGTTTCATAGTACAATATCATGTAATAAGTGTGTTCATAGCATGCTTTCTGTGATGTTGACATGTGTGTGTTTCGTTAGCAATGCGTCTCTGCTTTCTATGCTGTGGCTACATCTCCATTGCTCGCATAGAAAGTGACAAATGGAAGTGTAAGGGTGGATATTTAAAGCCTGGATACTTCCATGTTATGTGTAAGTCTCCGGGACCCAGCGGGTGATAGCGCATACATGTCTATGAAGTACCTTTGGATACCATATGCGACCTGTCGTGGACGAAATGTTTATGTTGCTGTTCCATCTACCTATGTGTGACATGGTGTGTGGCCATAGGGTGCCAGCAAGTCTTCCCTGTTCATTGGGTGTTTGCCATGGTGTATTGACATCAATCCTATTAATTCACCGAAGGATGTCTTTCTTTGGTGTCAACGCCATAGTTTGACCATCCTATGTCATTCCCAGCAGACGTGGAGATTGTGCCATTGGTATCGTTACACAGGTGACCCATCTGTTCCACTGTATGGAAGCGTGTGATCCCCATAGATGTGCTGGCACATTGAGTGTTGTGTACGCCGGTATCTGCCCAGCGGTCTTGCTTTGAATGGGGAGTGTGTACTGTAGACCGTATCTGTATTCCCTGGGTTATGCCTTGCAACAGCTGTGGGATTCCCCCAGGTTTGCAGCTATGGGTGCCATCTTGGCCGTACGTTTGTCCATCCATGGGAACTGCCTACTGGACACTACTATCGGGCTGTCAACATTTCACAGCTGCATTCTCCATTTCCGGTGGATGATCGGTATTAGTATTGCGAATGCGCATATGCCATGGCCACGTCCGCGCAGGCGGGGCGATGAATCATCTGCCAATCCACACCGACACCCATATTTGCATACCCACGATCCCATGTCTGGAACCCTCGACAGTACTCCTTGCACACCCTTCATGTGATGCGGAAATGGGATGTGAGCGTACGTGTATGGACGGAGCAGCCTGGGGAGTCCTATTCATATGTCCTGCATTTCATGGACGGCTGTCATCACCCTTGAAGACGCTTGTGGTGCATATATCTACCTGTGCGTAGTCACGGCTGTCACCTCTTCGGTTCACACTATGTTGCCTACACTTACCTAAGGAGTAATTTTGGGTCCTGCAATGGACACCAATGTGCATATGTAAAGTTTAGAACATGTTGGACTGTGTCCATTGGGCCAGTGGCTTTGACTGCGCCGTATGTTCCCCATTCCCGGATGTCTGTCCGCCTACCCATATTATGTAGTGCTACGTAACCCGTGTCCTTCCACAATTTACCCATAGGGTGTTACTGTAGTCCTGCAGGTTGGCAACTGCTTTAGATAATCCTCACAGGTACCATTGTGAACTATCCGCCACTGTATTGTCAGTATAACATAGCTGGTACATGTAGAACCTATTTATTAATGACAGTATGTCGTTTATGTGTGTGAACGCCATATTTTAGCGATAGTATGACCTTCCTAGTTGACGTTGTTGGTGTGCCATTAATATGTGTTCCACAGGTCGCAGGTATGTTCTGCAGAGTGGAAGCGGGTGATCCCCACATACTTGATAGCACCTTCGCTGCTGTGTACGCTGGGATTCGCACGGCAGGATGGATGTCTACGGGGTGTATCTACTGTTGTTTCCATCTTAATGTCTTGTGTCATGCCCTACTACGGCTGTGTGATTCCACCAGGTTTGCTATTATGGGTGCCATCTTGTCCGTACGTTTGTCCATCCTTGGGAAATGCCTACTGGACACTGATGTAGGGCTGAGCACATTTCACACATGCCTTTAGCATTACCCTATGGATGCTTTGCATCCTTACTGGGGACTAAGGCCGTCCTGTACCCGCAGCCCTCCCATGGGGCGGGACAACGGATTATCTGCCAAACAACACCGAGCCCCATTTTGCATACCCAGGATACCATGGCTGCAACCCCCATGCGCATGACACATGCTTCATGTGTGCGGAACTGGGATATGGACGCATGTATGGACACGGCAGTCTGGGGACCTCTGTTCATATGTCCTGCATGTCATGGGCAGGTATCATCAACCTTAAACACGCTGGTGGTGCATATGTCTAGCTGTGCCGTAGTCACGGTTAGTACTTTGATTGGCTGATCCCAGTGGATAACGGAGCAGGCGTCGTAATTTTGGAGTCCTACAATGGACACCGATGTGCATTTGTAAAGTGTAGAACGTGTTTGACTGTCCCCATCTGGCCAGTGGTATTGACTGCCGCTGTATGTTCCCAATCGTGGATGTCTGCTTGACAACCCATCATTTGTATTACATGGCCTATCTATATCCACGTGCCAGTATGCGGAAATACAGCAAACCTTGCGTCCTGCCCATCTTCCTAAACGACATCATGGAACATATATCGGCAAATACAGACACTGTCAAAGTCGTTAGACTCCACAGTGAAAGGATACTGAGCTCTCTCACCTACTAACATGGGGCATCGTCGGATGCGGAATGCATGACATAGCCGTCCCTTATACACTTCCTTCAGAGTCGGTTTAAAGCGAAATAATCAATAAACCTGCTCATAGTTAGGTGGACAGTGCTCCAAGTCTTGATTATATCGTGACATATACATATCAGTGTTGCATGCCTTACTTCATGGAAACAATAATACGGCAACAATGTGTCAATATATATACAATATTGGTAAATACAATCGGTATCCGGACACATAGTTGATAATTGCTGAGAGTGCACCTTAGAATGTAGTGTGTTGATCAGGTTATTGTATATCAATGTGTATAATAGTAGCATTACGATAACAAAGCATGGAATCAATAAGTACTATTTAAGCATATATTTGACAATTATGAATGTAAACGTGTGGAGGAGACATCCGTAACCTTCCCTGATTCCACTGGATCACACACGCACACGCACACTCGCATGTCCGGATTGTGGGTTACACGCACGCGCACATGCATATCCGTAGTCCGTTTATATATGTTTACAGTGTCTGTGCGGTTACGTGTTTTGCGTTACGTGTGACTATTCCGGTAACATATGTCTGATCCGGTTGACGGACATGTGCAGAAAGCACTTACAGCTTTATATATGTAACAGTCTTTGCAGCATGGACGCTTTACGTACATGTGCACATGTATATGTTCTATAGTCTTCCCTCTTTTCCTCTCTCTTTTCCTAACCCCTGCCTCTTCCCTTTTATTCATCTTACATTCCCCTTTTACTACTGTATCCTTCTGAGCTTCAACTGTTATCCATATGGCAAATGCCTTAGTGCATAACCTTTATGTACTAGATAAAATGCTTTGAAATTGACCAAACATTATGTATGATATTAAACTGTTTGAGTTCCTTAATGTATGTTGATTTTATTAACAAAATTGATTTATATTTCTAATTTTATTCTGTGTCTTTATTAATAATATGTCTGTCTGTCATTATTATGTTATGTGTGTGGCTTTTCTCCCCGGGCCTCTAATGCAAATGGACATATATCCAGCTAGACTAGCCCGGTCATCAAATGTATAATAAAATAAAATAAAACTAAAATAAATAGAAATAGTCGTAATTCAAACGTGACTGCATTCACGTTTGCCGGTTACTGTGCCCAGTGCACGTTAGCTGTTCGTTGTCATTAATATGCATACCCATGGTACCTATGTACATTTACATACCCCCCACACACACACGCACGTCACAGGCATCCATTCTCCTGCTGGGAAAGGTGCGGTACTGCATGTTGAACATTCCTAATTCCCCCTCGCTCATGGCCCAGGATGCATATGTCGTCACCGCAGGGCTGTTCAGATGACAGCTGCTTATATCCCATACGCATACAGGCCTTGATTGTCAGGGTGTTGCTGTGGTGCTTTGGGTTTGGTCTTGGCGCCCACTGTGCGGGACTGCCCTGACCCGGTGCGAATGTTAGATGAGTCACATGGGCACGTTTGTCCGTGTCCATGGTACCATGTCACGCCCCCCCCCCCAATTATTCGTAACCGTGTTGCCGATTGGCGGTGTACCCGTTGTAGATGTCGTTATACTAATTGCACGGTCTGCTCGAAATAACCAATTTCCATTACTAACCCTCCGTATGTATGGCCTGTGTCGCAATATTACAAGGGTTTAACATTGCGTGACGACTTTCACTGAGCCACAGACATGTCCGTTGCTTTGTTTGGACGGTTCGCTGTGCTACACACATTTAACATCGCATAACAGGTTGAACAGCTCAGACATGAGGACATCGGGTTGTCCGTCGCTGTCTATTATTGAATGTCTCTGTGGAGTTTGTTTCACAAAGCAAGACAATGTCGGCATTGTTAACGGGCATCACGCGATGCGTCCGCACCGCCCGCTGGTGGCGTATGTCTGCCTTTGGCAGGCGAACAGGCATTATGCTGTGCCATTATGTCTGGGGATATATGGTTTCCTTACATAGATGATGTGCCATACTAGCAATGACCCTAGCAATGACCCGCGTCTGGGTGTGGGTACTGCTGTATTACCCACGGGAAGAGTGGCCTTACGGTAAGTGGTGACCTAGGCAGACGTTGCCACCGATACATCACCCGCTACCCCCCTCCTAGTCTACCTACACCAAATAGAGTCTGGAAAGGTGCCCCGAGTAGAGCAACACCCTAGGCGGCTACCTACTTGGCCTATGCCTAAGGCCGGCTATGTGTGTGGTCCCTTGGGCATCGGACTCGAACGTACACGTCTGCCGTGGGTATGTCCAGCATTACCCACATCCAGCCCCAAGGCGGTCAACACAGCATCCATGGCTCCACATGGTGTCCCAGCTGTGTACTCCAGGAACTGTAACTCACACTTAGGACAGCTGTTTAATCTTAGCCTCACCTCAGGATACGTACCTGAGTAGTAGCACAACTGTAGTCACACTCCACATAGATGGTGCCTCCACTGACCCTGGTTATTACCATACCATTAGTTTGACAAGCCTTATCTGCAAAGCCATGGAGATGGATCATAATGGGACACATAGATAAAGACATAGGGGACCCGCATACTTTGGATACAACCCAGTTTAGCTTGGTCAGAGTCATACCATGCCCTTTACCGTGTTTCACTTTGTAGACTCAGTCACCAAGGCCATTGCTGAGGGTAAAGCAGTCCATACAGCCTACCTCAACCCGGCAGAGGCCTTCGACACAATACCCCTCTCGGGTATAATTGATAAACCCGTCATCTTGAATGTAAATCCATACATCGCCATATGGGTTGCAACCGGGCTAAGTCACAGAACACACATGGCCATAGTTGCTGGTGCCATGTCATACTCACAGCCAGTCACAGGTGGTGTCCCATGGGGCTCAGTCCTGGGTCCACTATTTCCAGCATCTACGTTTCCAATGTACACGCATACACAGGGGGGTTATGGGTGACAATGTTTGCAGATGACTGCAAACCGGGTGCCAAAGTCAGACACACATCTGACACAGATATCCTTCAGGAGTGCCTCACAGATGTGGATAAGTGGTACCAGAGACATGTCCTACAGCTAAATGCCAGGAAATGCATAGGCATACCCTTCGGTAAGAACAAGGTTACCCCGAGCTACCATATAGGTGGCAATCCACTGAGCACAGAGGGGGTTACCAGTGATTTGGGGACATGTGTTGTTGTTCACCATTCGGTAGACACACATGTTGCTAACATAGTTAGGTAGACCTTCCACATTGCCCACATCATCATGAAGGGATTCACATCTAGATCAGGGGAGGTCATTGTCCCGTTGTACTCATCGCTCAATAGACCTATGATTGGGTACAATGCCCCGTTCAGAATGTATCTGACCCAACACCTGCAGCAGCTGGAAAGGCACCAACAGTTCTTCGACAAACAGATGCAGGGTCTCAGGTATATGTGCTATACTGACCGACTGAAAGAATTCCAGCTGTATACAGTTGCATACCACTTGCCCAGAGGTGACCCGTGCCTGGCATACACGTCTATGTCGAACCCAGATCTGATGACTATGCTTCACGTAAATAAGTTAGATCCCTCAGAACCACAAGGGCAGCTGACGTACACCTTGAAACTGTCATTAATTGAACGTGTTGTTGGGACGGATTCATCACCCAGACACTCACTATGCTGTGGAACAACATCCCAGTACATGTGAGGGCAAGCACCTCGCTGGCCTTGTGTTAGTATTTACACATGGATGACTGAGTTGATTTATTTAAGTAACCTTCTAACTGAATATTTACATTAGCACATTGTGAATGTTTACATTTCGTTGGTCTATTTTACAGTAGTCATAATCATACGGTTTATGTGTATATATTATGGTTCATTTATATTACTAGGTGTCTGCAGTTCTGTTAATATATTGGCACAATCCGTAGGACATATATATGTATCTTACACAGTCAGACATTTGGAAAACATTTTATGTTGGTTCATGTTTCATGTATGTACATATATTTATATTTTCCGATGAAGACTGTACCTTTCGAAGCAATGTCTGATGTCCTCACTGTGTGGGATCTGCAACGCAAGTGAGGTTTGTTCGCTTGTCTGCCTTTAAGGCATGTAATTAGTACCTAGCACATGTAATGTACTGACCAATTAATGCTTGTAAATGTAGTAGGTTGGACTGCATTGTATGTAGTCTGAATAAGTCTGCTTATGAAGCAGACGAAGTGGGCTCCAATAGACTATGGTGACTGCCTTTAATTCTTGGTGTGCTCTGGTTGGTCACTGACGGTCCCTACAGTACCTCGTCTTTGCTTTAGACTTCATCAGCCGGTTGTCTGTGTTTGTTGTATGGGGAATGTCAACTGTAGTCCCTATGTGTATGACTTGTGTAATGCCTTACTACGGCACTGTAATTCCACCGTGTTTGCAGTTATGGGTGCCATCTTAGTCATACGCTTGTCCATCCATGTGAATTGCCTACTATACACTGGTATAGGGCTGTACACATTTCACACCTGCATTTTGCATTCCCCGCAGTATGGTGTGCATTAATAGCGGAGAGTGACGCATGTGCTACGCACGTCCCTCCCACGGGGCGGGACAAAGGATTGCCTGCGAAACAACACCGAGGCCAGATTCTACATACCCAGACTCCCTTGACTGCAACAGTGCACAGTACCCATTACACATCCTTCATGTGTGCTGGACTGTGATGTGGGCGCAGCTGAATGGACCCGATACCCTGTGTATTTCTGTGCATGTGTGCTGCAGTTCATGGACAGCTATCATCAACATTGAACATGCTTGCGTGCATATGTGTACCTGTGACGTGGTGACGACAATGAGGTCACGTGAGTAATGCAGGAAGCTAGCAGGCATTCTCTGAACAGAATTTTTGGGTCCTACAATGGACACCGATGTGCATATGTCAAGTTAAATGTTGCTGGACTGTGTCCACCTGCCCAGTGCTTTTCACTGCTGGTGTATGTTCCCCAATCGCGGATGTCTGTTTAACTACACATTCCACATGGTGCTACATAACCAGCTGATTTAGTACTGTGAACAAATTACATACATCCAAAGATGCTGGTTAGCAACTGCTTCATATACACCTCAGACATCCCAATGGGACATATCCGTCACTATATTACCAATATAACACCACCGGAACATGTTGCTTACCTATGCATTCATTTAACCATGTTGTCTTCATAGGTGGGAATGCCATAGTTTACATATCCTACGTGACGTTGTGTGTGTGCCATTAGTATGTGTTCCACAGGTCGCACATCTGTTCCGCTGTGCGGTAGCGGGTGCTCCTCAGTCTGTTGCTGGCAGATTGAGTGCTGTGTACGCCGGTGTTGGCACGACAGTCCGGCTTTGTATGTGGAATGTCAACTGTAGTCCCTATGTGTATTTCCTGTGTTATGCCTTCCTGCGGCTATGTCATTTCCCCGGGTTTGCAGTTGTGGCTGCCATCCTGCCCATACGGTGTCCATCCATGACAATTGCCTACTGGACACTAGTATAGGGCTGTACACATTCCACACCTACATTTAGCATTCTCCGGAGTATGGTTTGCATTATTAGCGGAGAGTAAGGCAGGTGATACGCACACATCCCTCCCACGGGGTGGGAGAAAGGATTGCCTGCGAAACAACACCGAGCACAGAGTCTACATACCCAGAATCCCTTGACTGCAACAATTGACAGTACCCATTACACATCCGTCATGTGTGCGGGACTGTGATGTGGACGCAGTTCTATGGACCCGGTACCCTGGGTATTCCTGTGCATCTGTGCTGCATGACATGGACAGCTATCAGCGACATTAAACACGCTTGCGGTGCATATGTGTACCTGTGACTACAATGAGTTCCGTTAGTTGATTAAATAATGCGGGAGAGCTGTCTTTAGACAAATTTTTGGGTCCTACAATGGACACCACTGTGCATTTGTAAAGTGTAGAGCTTGTCGGACTGTGTCCTTGTGAGCACCGGGTTTCACTGATACTGTGTGTTCAGGAATCGCGGATGTCTGTTTGACCACCCATTCCACATGGTGCTACATAACCAGGTGATTTAGTACTGTGGACAAATGACATACATCCAATGATGCTGGTTAGCAAATGCTCCATATAAACCGCAGACGTCCCAATGGGACATATCCGTCACTGTATTTCCACTATAACACCACCGGAACATGTTGATTACCTATGCATTCATTTAACCATGTTGTCTTCATAGGTGGGAATGCCATAGTTTACATATCCTACTTGACGTTGTGTGTGCGCCATTAGTATGTGTTCCACAGGTCGCACATCTGTTCCGCTGTACGGTAGCGGGTGCTCCTCAGTCTGTTGCTGGCAGATTGAGTGCTGTGTACGCCGGTGTTGGCACGACGGTCCTGCTTTGTATGTGGAATGTCAACTGTAGTCCCTATGTGTATTTCCTGTGTTATGCCTTACCGCGGCTATGTCATGTACCCGGTTTTGCAGTTGTAGGTGCCATCCTGGCCATACGGGTGTCCATCCATGACAATTGCCTACTGGACACTAGTATAGGGCTGTACACATTCCACACCTACATTTAGCATTCTCCGGAGTATGGTTTGCATTATTAGCGGAGAGTAAGGCAGGTGCTACGCACATCCCTCCCACGGGCGGGAGAAAGGATTGCCTGCGAAACAACACCGAGCACAGCGTCTACATACCCAGAATCCCTTGACTGCAACAATTGACAGTACCCATTACACATCCGTTATGTGTGCGGAACTGTGATGTGGACGCAGTTCTATGGACCCGGTACCCTGGGTATTTCTGTGCATCTGTGCTGCATTACATGGACAGCTATCAGCAACATTAAACACGCTTGCGGTGCATATGTGTACCTGTGGCGACAATGATTTCAGATGCATTGAAATAACAAATTATTCGATTCTTTCCACAATTTTTGGGTCCTACGATGGACACCACTGTGCATATGTAAAGTGTAGAGCTTGTCGGACTGTGTCCTTGTGAGCAGTGGGTTTCACTGATGCTGTGTGTTCAGCAATCGTGTATGTGTGCTTGACTACCCATACTGTGTTGTGCTACAGGAACCAAGTCTTCCGACACCAGAAACCAATGCTATACATCCAATGTTGCAGGTTAACAACCACTTTCATACCATACCCAGAGGTCACGATTGGGAGGTATTGCCACTTTATTATTGGAACAACACCCCCAGACTGTGTACATCATGGGAACTTTAGGCCAGTCTTACCGGACATTTCCAATTGTAATTGGCAGACACATGTCAATACATGTATGATAACACATATTGTAATGCAGAAGTTGATCTATGTTATTTGGACATTGGCTTCTGCTTTTGGCATCCGTTGCTGTGAGTGTTGCCAGTTACCATACACATTGCTTGCTCACAGGCAGACTACACAATACTGCGCAGTACTGTGGTCTCCTTTAAGGACCCTGAGCCAGTGGTCGATGAATGCGGCAGCCACTGCATCAATCACATTTGCCATCTACCAGTACCTACAAGACTGCATGAGCCAGTCATTCACTTACCCAACTGTGGTTCACTGTACCAATGCCAAGCATCCAGTGTGGTGTACCCCAGCCATACACAAAATGTACAACACGAGGAGGTGGCTGCTACAAGGTGGAGCAGACACCTTGTGAGGTGTGAGACCCTTGGTCATCATATGTGTAGACTTACACACTGTCATGAAATAGTCCAGGGCACATTCCACAGATATACCTACATGGACCTGGCTAACAATCATACCACCTTCAGTTGCTATGCTGGACACCTGGGGGCTCAGTCCCACATATGCTCTGACTGGGTTCACATAGAGGTGGGGTTTACTCAACATACACACATTGCCAACATACAGGCTGACAAGTCCAGTGAGGACATCTCCACACCCTCCCCCACACATGAGGTGATGTGTGTACCACAGGTTTGTGGTCACCAAATGTTCTGTGACACACAGGTGGGACATGCTCTCTCCAGGGTAGTGGACATAGCATCGATGAGACCAGCTGGTGACCCCGCTGTGTACTCCACTATCTCGGTTATGAATTGGACACACAGTTAGGACAGCTATTTCTTTGTAGCCTCACCTCAGGTAGGGTACCCAGGTTGTGTCACATGGCAACTGTAGTCCCACGTCAGAAGGCCAATACCTCCACTGAGGCTGGTTATTCCTGTCCCATTACCCTGAGGAGACCTATCTGCAAAGACATGGGGAGGGATCATACTGTGGCTCGTACATGACTGCATAGGGGACATACTTACTTTGCCTCACACACGGTTTGTCTTGTTCAGGGGCGGTTCATGCCTTTAAAGCATGGTCGACATTTTCAGGACAGTCGCCGAGGCCACTGATGGAGGTGTTGCAGTCCATACAGCCTACCTCGACCTGGCAAAGCCCTTCATCACATTACCCCCCTCAGGTATCGTTGATAAACCCATTGGCTGGGATGTGAACACGCACATCACAGAATGTGTTGTAAACTGTCTATGTGACACAACCCACACGGTCATAGTTGCTGGCAGCATATCAGACCTACTGCCTGTCAGACGTGGTGTCCCATGGGACCCTTCCATGTGTGCACTCCTGTCATACACCTACATCCTCACGGTACAGGCACACACAGGGGTGCTATGGGCAACAGTGTTTGTAGATGACTGCAACACAGGTGCCATAGTGGGACAGACATCTGACACAGATATCCTTTGAAGGCGCCTCCCAGATATGCATATCTGCTGTCAGGGACATGTCCCACAGCTAAATGCAACGTCATGCAACATCATACCTGTGGAGAAGTACTAGGTCACCCTGTCCAGCATATAGGTGGCTGTCCACTCAGCACAGGGGTGATTACCAGGAATCAGGGGACAGTGTTGGATGGTCACCATTCATTCCACACACACGTTGCTATCGTGGTTGTGTGGGTCTTCTACATTGCCCACCTGTTGGTGCAGGGATTCACATCTACATCAGGCTAGGTCATTGTTCCCTTGTACCCATTACGTGTTACACCTATGATCTACTACATTGCCCCATTCAGACTGTATCTGACCATACACCTACAGCAGCTGTGAAGCCCACATAGGTTGATCGTTGTACAGATGCAGGATGACACCATTTTGTGTAATGCTGCCCCACATGTAGGACCCCTGCCACATCACGTCACATACCTGCTGTTTGTTGTTGGCCTGTGCCTGACATACAAGGCCATGTCAACCCATATGTCATGTGTATGCTTCACCTACTGTATCCGCATCCCTCAGAATCACTAGGGCAAGTGACATTTACCTTGTCACGGTCATTCATGGGATGTGTTTGGGTGACACATATATCACCCAGACAATCATTATGCTGTGGATCTACATCACAGTACATGTGAGACAGACATCCTTCCTAGCCTTGTTCGCAGCTATGTTGTCCATTGGATGGAGGATTGCAGGTATAGGCCAGGGATTACATCATTATCACTGCTTGGCGGAGATACAGCAATATCATGGGTATTTCATCTGAAGCACAGAAGGTTGGCAAAGTCATCCTAACTATGGTGTAGTATTATGGCTGGGCCTGGGACGATGGCCTACCCTGTACCTATGGACGTGTGAACCTATATTCATAGTTTGTCACATGTACAATTGTCTATCCACTATAGTCTTTCGCCACTGTATATTTCTGTGGCACATGATTGTCCTCTGTATTACATGCAGGTATGCTGTGTACATTGCACATACGTCACAGTTGATGACAGTGTATCTGTGTCCCTAACACTGTGATACTGAGGACTACCACACATCCTTCACAGCATTCCATGCATATGTCCATTCTATTCTTCTTTGGCCTATGGGGGGGTGTTAAGGCAAACATTACTCAAGTCCCTGTTTCTGCATGCTTCATGTTGGTGTTTGACCATGCTCCGTTGCAGTCATGTGTTGGACAGTAGTGTGTCTGTGTGTTTGCCATGTGTTTTTATTGCCAGTACATCTGTGGGAGGTGTAGTTGGCACATGTTCCTCTTTGCAGGGACAACCATCCTGGTGTTTGTGTCATGCATCTGCACTTGGCACGTGCCATATGTCCTGTACTTTTCCCACAGTCGTGTATGCCTTCATGCACTACTACTGCATGTTACTGGCTGTGTGTATGTGGTACACAT
Organism: Protopterus annectens; assembly: GCF_019279795.1. Lineage (NCBI taxonomy): Eukaryota > Metazoa > Chordata > Ceratodontiformes > Protopteridae > Protopterus > Protopterus annectens. The sequence continues at coordinate 1,656,532,809 of NC_056731.1, read as the reverse complement.
GGACATTGTGATGTTTGTCTTGACCTATTCCAATGCTAGAACGTAAACATCTGTCAATTAAGTCTTTTAAATCAAACTGTAACACTCATTCGTATTTTCAACATGACACTCATTAACACAGGAAGCTGGGATTAATAACATTTTATTACTGTGCAGCAGGAGGCAAAGGAGTATGCAGTCAAAGTTTAGACATTTGTTCAACTCTATACATGTTACATCTGTATGAGCATTCTGTATACTATCATCTGTTGCACACATTAATGATGTTGTCAGTCACGAGGCATTTACATTGCTAGAGTACAGAACATTGTATTCCTACAACAGTGCTCAGGTAATGCTTATTACATGTTTGCCCATGAGGATAGCCCAACCTTGCGAGACACATATTCAGTTAGACTGTACTTTGGTAAGTTCTGCTCTGACACGGTTCCAACACTGTTCATATTCAGTCCTCACTCCATGTCATACTAGGTTCCTGTGTCTCTCTGCTGAGCAGCTGTACTCTGTGTTACAGCTCACAAGCCTATCCTCCTCAGTAGAAGGATGACAGATATACCTGTACATACATGTATTATTCTGTAACCGAGCAGATGACTAATGCTGACTGACATACACCTGCTGCACTGGTTACTGCTAGGGTTAGGGTTCAATCACACTGCAGCTACACTACAAGCAATTACATGCATGAGAAGCTGTACTGCTATATTGTCAGGTAGAATAATATGCATTATACACTATTAGCTTCTAAAGTTGCACGTCATATTATGTTTAAATATGCATTTTGCTAACATTCTCCCTCCTTTGATTGCTTCTACTCTATCCAGAGACATATACAACATTATTTCATTCCCTGGCATCTTCCTCTGTGGAACGTTTAACTAGGCAGGTAATTTGATGTACATTGCAAGTAGGATTGCATTTTCTATTGACAAATACCACTACAGGTCTTGATCCATAGTCTCGGGTACAGGTATGTTGCCAGAGTCCCTGACTAATACTTACATGCACAGTATCCTGCACTAGACACATGCTCCCAATATGAGCAGAACAACACAGATGGCATTCATGATATTCAGTATGACTGACCCCATCCACCCAATGGTTTGTGGAAATGGTTCGGCAGTGGGTTTGGGCCTGTTTCCGCCATGGATGACACCTGCTATATTACCTGTAGGTGGGCGTTGCTTTTGGTCTCTTCATGTGGTAGTTGGACACAGCGATCTTCTTCAGTAAGCGCGCGTACCAATTCTCAGCGCCACGGTGCAGTCGTGCACTATTACATTTTGTGACACAACAGTTCTCATTGCATCCAGTTCAGCAGTCACATGTTCAGGAGCGGGAATTCACATTCATCCTTCCTCCGACAGTTCTTGATGACTTCCTCTGTTCCCTGATCGCCTTCACTACTCCAGAAGCTGGGGTGTTCCAGCCCAGGTTGTGACGCTGTCACTGAAGTCCATATGAATCGGTATTCCTTTATCTCTTGCAGAGGACTGACATGTCAGAACAGCTTCCATTTCACCCACTGGATTAGTAGGTTTCCGACTGTGTTCCCAGTTCTTGAGCTATATGTGTTATAGTTCGTTTCGCACCCACAGGCAATTGTACAGTATGTCATGTGACTGGGGCCAGATAGCCCAAATAACAACTCCCGGACCAATTCCCAGGTAACCATTGCTATGCTTATTTCCCACAAACAACATAACTATATTCTACTTTATTACTGATGCGGGTTACCTCTGCATGTAACAAATTCCTGTCTCTAACAGAGTACTGTTTATACAATTCAGGATGTTTCTGCACATCCTTCAACATTGTTCTCATGATGTTTCAATACAAATTAGGAATGGTGCTACAAGTAGTACTGTGATCTTTGGCTGTTATATGACATTCGTAAGACACAGTTATGTTACAAATACTCCCACCAACTGCAACTGTACCATGTTTATGATAACATACAATTCCTTTTTGTGTAACAGGTAAGTACATTGCCACGTTGTCCTGTGATCTCACAGAACCTGTATCAAAGTGTAGATATTCACAAGTCTCAATCTATCCCCAAGGGGACCACATGCATCGGAAGTCCTCCATATGATGTAGGTATGGCAGTACAAACACAGCAATTTAAAGTGTTCCTGGTCTCTATATGCACACGCATCATGCCTAGGTATCTGTTGAGGTGTGGAAGACACTCTGTGGCCAGTTCATCACGTATCAGTATTTGTATCCGTGTAGTTATATGCAGGTGAGGTCGGAAATTGTAACGTAAACACAAACATGGTTAATAGGTGTATAATCATTAGGACAGCAAACATAAATGTCTTTGGGGTTGCTTTGTATTGTTATACAGTCTTCGCCGGGTGATTCGGGCTCTTTGGTATATCAGCTACAAGATGTCAATCAGACTTGATATCCTTTACCAGTTTGAGAAATGTGAGGTGGACCCAGGACGACCTCTCTGCAAACTTTACTGCGGTAGGCGTTGCCAACAGTACCGGTACAGACATTCGCACTGTCCACTTGGCAATAATGTTCTTTGGATAACAGTGACATACACACAGGATACTGGTGTCAGCTATGCTTCCGTCTTCGTTTGCTCTTATCTGTAACAGACTTTAACTGAGGAAAAGTGTTACTAGTTAACAATCCTCTCATGTCACCTACTACTGAGTCATCGACCTCCGGCTCTGCAGGCATGACAGCTTTCCACTCTGGCACATGATATGCCATTCCACATACTACTTGGAAGTGGGTGCAGCACTGTACATTTGTAACTGTTGTCATGCTCAGCAATGCTAGAGGTAGACAGCTCATGTAACTTCGTCTGGATGTCACCCACCCAACTCCTCTACTTATTTCTCGGGATCCCATTCTGCGGCGGCAGCAGTCGTGCTGAGTGTGGGTTGTACATGCAATTGACATTCATGGTATCTGAAGTAATCCCCAGGTAGCGTGATTGTCTGGTTAACTACATGTGTTGTATTGTCACTGTAGCTTCTTTACAGCATGCCAGATCTGGGGATACTTAATTTTACTGGCACCTTTGCCACTGCTGCTGCATCCGGATTACTGGTTGGGTATGCTTCTACCCATTTTGATTATCTATATGTGTAATCGCTAAACAGTCTTTGTTCCCTTCACATTTATGCAGATGTATGAATTCCATACAAATAGCACGGAACAGTTAGGGTGGTGTAGGTCATCTCACTCCCTTGGTTTAAATACTCCTGTGCATGATATCTACGGCAAACGTGACACGCTGCTCATGAGGTTTGTATGTGGTTCGTAATTCCGTATGTTAGGGGTATTCTGTTAACCAAATGTACCATCCCCCCTGTTGAGACATGTCTGTACCCATGGCTCCACAAAGCCGCATATCTGAATATATTAGACGTTAATATTGGCTTTCTCACTGTGGATATGTGCAGTCCGTGTTCAAGGATTGCTCCTCGTCATAACCACGTCGGCTTTTCTGCTTTCGTAGTTGCTGTTTGCATTGTTTGTACAGTTTCTACATCTAAACAGTCTGAGGTTTGTCATTCCTCATTCACACAGACATTTTCCAACTGTGACGCTGCTTGTTTTGCAGGTGCATGAGCTCATGCCTCAACTTTCCTACTGTTATCCTGTTGCATTCTATGCCCTGCACATTTACAATTACCTACTTCAGTGGGTAACTGCATGTAGTGTAATGCATTCAGGTTCGTATCGCATGCTTAATCGGTTTACGGTGGATGTTATCATTTCCCTATTCTTCCACTGCTGCTCATAAACATGCACTGCACAGACAACAGAATGACTATCGGGACATATGTCCACACATCATTTTTCCGCTACAGTACAAGCACGTGTTAAAGCTATCTATTCTGCTGCTTGAGCAAACACGTTATGCTGCAGGGTTTGGCCGTCTACAATGTCATTATCAATAACTACTGCATAAACTACTTCATTCGTTCCTGTAGGACTCTGTCTACATGATCCGTACACATTAACTGTCACCTCTGCATCATCTAAGGGTATATCAGTGTTATCATGTCTGTGTGTAGTTATTTAAGCCATTTCGTATAGGCTACTGTGTGATGTACCATACACAGGTGTCAGACGTGACGTTGATAGGTTTCATGTTGTACAACGTTCAATCACCATGTGAGGTTGACTCAGTGGTATGGTCAAACATGACACATGTGTAGCACGAGTCAGGAATTCTATCTTCTCTTGCAGCAGATTGATGGAAACTGCATGACACATTCTCACAGTGAGAGGGTGGTCTAGTAACATTACGGCCGGGGCCTGTACTGCCATGGGTGCTACAACAACTGCCTGTACACAATGTGGCAGTGACCATGCCACCGTGTCCAACTGCAATGAGTAGTCATCTATTTGGCGTTGCTTACTTCCCTGCTGTTGCATCAAGACTGTCGTCATATATCTCCGCTTACAATCTACGGTCTGACAACATGTGTTATGATTATTCACGAGACCTACTACAGCTGTTAAGGCTATCAATCGTTCTAGTCTGCATAACGCTGTTTCTGCTACTGTAATCCGGTGTACTATGTGTTGTGCTGCCATAGGTGTATTAAAGGTTAAGGCAAACAAGACAGCGGATTCCACAGCATTGTTTGGTATCCAGATTTAACATGTGTTAGTCGGCCCAGACACGACATCATTCCCTTCTTGTTAGTTGGCTTGGGTGCTTATTATATTGCTACCTTCCTATCGTCATGTGATGTTCTACCCTACTTGGATACCAGATATGCCATGTAATTGACCTGTATTCTCTGTATTTGCAATTTATGCTTGCTTACTTTATGTCCCTGTTCTGCTGATTATCTCAATAATGCTATTGTATCTTCCATACAATGCTGCTGGGTAGGGGCCGCAAGCAGAATATCATCCAATTAAAGTGGAGCTTGACTGGCCCGGGTGGAGTTGACACGGAATGTAGCTAGCCATCCCCTGTGATAATATCGTTGTACTTTCACAGTAGCCCCTTGATAGCCGGGTATGGCTGTATCTGTCACCCTGACTGTACAAGCAAAGCAATATGCACTATGTGGATGTATAGGTATTGCAAAGTAAGCATAGCTTATATGTACCACGGTAAGATACTTCTGTGGCATGTTCATAGCATTGAATATAGTGTGTGGGTCTGGCACCAACGCTACCCTAAGTATTCTTACATTATTTACAGCTTATACATACTGTACCATCCGCCATTCCCCTTTTGGTTTCCGATCAGGAGATACAGGGGTATTGCATGGTGAATAGCGGTTACTTTGTGGATGGGGAATTCCCTCTCTGACTTTGCAGATATCTTCTGGTGTCCACGGTCTATACGCTACGGGGGTTGGGTCCTGGCCTTCCTGTCCTGCATGATGGTTCGGTACTTCAATTAATTGACAGATATCCTCACTCTGTTTTAGTACTGTGTTCTTACTCGGGTGTCCCTAGGTATGTTACGTGTTCGGGATGTGGTTTCAATAGCTTCTATTACATTTGTTCGTTGTGCTACCTCTGTTGCCACAGGATAACGTGTGGGGACTAGCCTGCCCTCCGCTTAATATCCTGCATGTGGTATCTGAGGTGGTAGGGTGTTGTGGGGGGGGGGGTCGGTACTACTGTATTATAATCTTCTCTGTGTACGTATGATGCTTAGCCATTTGTAGTGTTCTATTCCCTTCGGTACACTACCTCAGTCCACCGATGTGCATGACGGATACCCAATTGTCGCTGTTTTGTCGCCTGCACATCTTAGGGCTGCCACCTTTACAATGCACAATGTGGGACATTAGTGTTCGGAACGTGTAATTTGCCTGGAAAATGCATACCCACGGCCAGTACATAGGACAGGTATTCACGTTTTGCCAGGAGAGCGACCAATTGTTGTAGCATTTCATTTGCTTATTCTGTTTATTATTATATTTTGCTGTTCCACATACAAATTTACTGTTTTACGCTACCATCTTGATATATATCTGGGAAATGTTTGTCCTGAGATATCAGGACATTTGACATTTGTTCGGTTTATTTACAGGACACGACTGGCCAGAGGGCATATCCCTCTCAGGGTGGAACAGGTGTTTACCTTGGAACATATGCATGAAATTTTCAGGGATTACAATGTTTCAGTAACGATATGTTGCCTAATATACCATCAATGTCATATTTATTACCCCATTTTGCTGCGTAACTCACAATTATGTGCTCTCTGCGATTGCATATTCTTCACGTCACCCGTCAAACGCGGATCACATGATCTGTTGCTTCGATAATCTCCCATATCCTCTACACGACTGCTACGTACCCTTCTGTCATAACACGTGTGTCTCCTTCCCTGTATCCACTGTAGTGTCTACAATCACTATTTACTCTGCTGTGTGTTCCCCTGACCTATGTTCAGATTTAACAGTATGTGGGTAGGTCTTTGACCCAATATCACTACTGTTAACAGAAACACAATGTAGTCTGGTCCCTGATCTACAATAGACACAAAAGGCAGACACTCCTTACCTGGGCCTCCTGTTTAAGGCTGCACGTTTTCTTCTTGGGATCCAGTTTTCCGCTTTTCAGCCACAGATCAGACAGTAAACAGCCTCTTTACACACAACAATTCAGTCGGAGGTCTTTTCATTCAAGAAGAACCATTTATGCATATTCTCCAGCGTACATGTCTAACCAGCCATGCACTCTGACCTGTAGCTTACCAAGGGAATTCGGATTACAAGGATCACGATGTGAAATAAGTTGTTACAACCAGACTGTAGTTATCAGTAGGCTTTTCTAAGTGACAGCCGATAACACAGGAGGCTCGGGTTCGAAAGTTTTAGTAGTGTACACAGGCAGGCTAAATAATGTACAGTCCAAGTATGAGAGTTTTGTCTGACTCTATACAGTAAGCAGTTTCTTTATATAGTGTTTACAATCAGCTTTTGCCCACCTTACTGCCGTGGTCGGTCACAGGGCATTTCCATCACTATGGTCCGCAATAGTCTATACATACGTGGGTGCTGGGCTCGTGCTTTTAAATTGTTTTCTCATGGGAATAACACAGCCTTGCAAGGCACCTTGTACATTACAGTATCCTTTTGTGATTGTAGCTGTTTCAAGGACCCTAGACTGTTACGATACAGTGGACAGTTAATTTCTTAATACGTTGCTTTGTCTCTCTGGTAGGGAGTTGTACTGCTATCTTCCATTGAACTCACAAGGCCATCCTCCTCTGGGGAAGGAGTGCTGTTATGCATGTACATACATTTATTGTTCTGTAAGCCAGCAAATAATTAATGATGACAGACATGAGCCTGCTGTCCTGCTTACTGCCAGGTTCAGAATTCCATCACAGTACAGCTTAGCTTCACCAATTACATGCAGGCTTAGTTCTACTGCCATATTGTACGGTACAATTCAATACATTATATAGTATTTAGAGTGTAAACTGGAACTTCATATGTGTTTCTATATATTTCGAACAACATCCATCCAGCCATATGCATGTTGTTCCGTCCTTTACCTTGACCGTGTGTATTTGTCCGTCCAGCCACGCTAATCTCCACATGTGATGTCCCAGTTTCCCCTTCTTTGCCTGTAGCACCCTGTTAGGACGTCCTGTGTGGTAGGCACCTGTTCCGCTATATGTGATCGACTTCACTGCAAAGATAATCATCGATGCGGTGGTCCAACGACCCGACTTGTCCACATGTGTACACTTATGTGCACCGTGTCGTATGCTAACCTAGATGGTTTGGACGGGTACATACTACATGCCGGATGTACACATTCTGCTGACACATTCACATGCAGCCATTTACATATCTGTACCTGCGGTGGGTTGGTGACATGTGGGTGCGTATTTGCCTGCGTGGCATTGCCTAACACAAACTTCTTACCACAGTTCAGGTATGCACATTGTGTGTGGTTGTATAGCTGCACACGGATGCTAGCAGGTTTGGGTGCAGGGGTATACATGGGTGTGACTGACATGTACAATGAGGCTATTGTGTAGTACATCCGAATGCATGGGTTCTGCTTCTGGATATTACACTTCATCATACACCATCCAGTGTATGCAACGGAGACGTTGCTGGGTCTGGGATATGTTGCTATGCACATGTTTGCCTGTGTTTGAGGTATCTTGCTTCCTTACTGTTGTTATGTCAGCACAGCTACCCGGCTATGTACTGTCACTACTGCTTGTGACCATTATGGTTGGCACCTTTTCCAATGCCCATAGTGGGGCATGTTATGTGGACACTTGAATTTGCAGGACTACACATACCCAGGGCTAGTGCAGTTGACAGAACTTCACTTGTTTGCCATACTATGAGCTTATTCTGTAAGCATTTGGGTTCCTTATTTATTTTCTTATGCCATGTCTGTGTTCCATATCGTAATGTATATGTTTTATGCTACTATTTACATGTATATTGCGGGAATTTGCGTGGCAGGGGATCGGAGGTCATTTTCCATTTTTACGATTGTTGCAGGGACACGACTGTCCAATCAGGGACTGTCCATGGCACATTGGGACAGCAGGTAACCCTGGTGACCATGCCCATGTCGCTGCTGGGGTTTCCACCTTTTCCATTTTCCGATCTGGGATATTTCCGGGACTCACATCTGACTTTACAGGCCGACACATACAAACGGTCACTATATAGCATAGAAATTCACTTGTTTGCCTAAATAATTTGCTTATTATTGTGGCAATTTCCTTGCTTATTCTGTTTATTGAGTCATTTAGGTATTTCTGTTACAGAAATAACCAATTCATCCTACCATTACATTACATACGGGATATCATTGTGTCCTACTATCGTAGCACATCAGCCATTTCTAATACGTTTTTTCGGGACACAACTGTCCATGGAGAGACTGCCCCAACCAAAGTGGGACAGGTGGTGACCTTAGTCGCTGCTCCTATGTCGGTGCGGCGCGCTGACATGCGGCTGTACACCTTCTCTGAGTGTAAACACTGACAGTGCATTGCGGGACGAAGGCGGTCTTATCGTATCCCTTGCTCCTTGGGCGGGTACACTTATGCCTTCGTGGCTTCTATTTGCTTCTCCGTTAATTTGGAACGGGGACTATGTTGCATACTGTACGTGCGTTTCATTCTGCATGGGACCTGGCTGCTGCCATTACTATTGTGGGCGGACCGTGGCTGTCAGCACATTAGGTTGCTCACCTCATGCCGGCTTAGACACGCCTCCAGACGCATCCTACCTGGGCTCGCTCACGTACACTACGCACGTGTCTGTGATTCCGGTGCACTCTCATTAATATGTATATGGCGCTACTGCGCCGGATATTCCATGCACCGCCGGCGCAGGCCTTACGCCGGCCTTGCGCCGAGCTTCATGAATCCCGGGGCTATTGTATATGACAGAACCACTAATCTCAAATGTAAAACAACAACAAAATAAGTTTGATCATACACAATAGCAAAAAGTAAATAAATAAACCAAAAACAATATAGAGAGAAGAAAACTATTTCCATTCTAGATATTACAACTACCCCCTCATCCTTAACACTAGCTTCAAATTAGTCTGAATAGTGGCAGTGTTGCGGAAAGGTTTAAATAATGTTAAGGTGTATGGTTAGGGCTCCGCTCCCTTGCACTACTTTAGTAATAGGTCCTAACCCTAACCTTAACCCTTCCCACAACCATAACACTACACCTTAACATCATTAAAGTCTTCCTGTAACAAAACAGACTCAGACACACAAACATTCACAAACACACACAAACAATACTAGATCTATCCCCTAACCTAAACCCTTACTCCTACCCTAAAATACACAAAATTACACACAAACATACAACACCCATCCTTCACTCATCCCTGACCCTAACACTAATACACACACACACACACACACACACACACACACACACACACACACACACACACACACACACACACACACACACACATACACACGCGTGGTCTCAACCCCTACCACACTTACCTGTATCGACATTCCATACCATCGATAGTTCATTTTGTCAATACTATGTCACACTCCTGCATTTGTCAGATTTGTCAGACAAATCGTATGTTCAGTAAAATGTAGGAGACCCATGGATTTATCTCAAATTGTTGATATGCCAGATAACTGAAACCCATTTCATCGACTCCACTTTATCATAGGTTCATAGGTTCATACTAGGCTCTCTGCCCTAGGGCATTTATAAGCCTAGCCAGAGTGTGTTTGGCTTTCGCCACCAATTTTAAATTAATTTTGCTATGCCCTTTTTCGAGCTTAGTATACTGTGCCTCTGTCTAACAGTGACACAGAAGTGATACCTGGGGTAAACCTACGATCTCCCATCCACTCATCAAGATTCCTCTTGAAGAGAGTCAGTGAGGGACTCTGCCTAACCTGGACTGGGATTTTATTCCAGAGTGAAGGGAGCCTCTGGGTTATGAATCTGTCCATCCAGCATGTCCTATTTATTTCAGTGCTGAGGTTCAAGTCTCTCGAGCACGTAGCTCGATGGGATTTCAAATCTTCACTTCTTCGAATGCCTGGAACAATGGTAATTCACCCTGGGAAAACAGCCATTCAACCACCAGGAAAAAACAACAAACATGAAAACAAGTATCCCTCCAAGTTGGGGGTGTCACCCCTGCACCCCTCAATGTGGGGGGGGCTCTGCCACCCACACCCCCATTAAGTAAATATTCCAATGCTGAGATCGCACTACAGTGGGGAAAGGGCAAGGTTCATCATGGCGGACGAATGGTTGTTTACCCTGGGAGAATTGCCATTGTTCCAGGCGTTTGAAGAAGTGAAGATTCGATAACGTGGAGGCGATGAAATGGGATTCGATTATCTGGCACATTGACAATTTGAGGTAGACCCATATATATATATATATATATATATATATATATATATATATATATATAGAGAGAGAGAGAGAGAGAGAGAGTTTTATATATATATATATATATATATATATATATATATATCTATATATATATATATATATATATATATATATATATATATATATATATATATATATATATATATATATATATATATATATATATATATAAATATATATGTATACAGAGGGTTAAGAGAGTGTAAGCATTCTTTCCATGTCTGGTTGGGCCACTATCCAAGTTGCACCTGCAGTCATAAACTAACAAAGGATCTTCCAAATACAATGCAGCTCACATATACCTTTAAAATGCGCATCCAGGTTTAAAAAATATGGGCTGAAAGAACCTCCATTCTAAATGCCCATCTGAGAGTTAGCAATCATAGTAGTAGTGGTACTGATGATGATGATGATGATGATGATGATGATGAAAGTATTATTATGCAAAGAATAATACATTTACATGTTTGCTCTGTATTTTTATATTTTTTTACTACAAGAGCATGCATTTTGCAAACTGATAATCTGACCTTACATACTCCTAATCCATGGAGATGCATGGCTGACAAAAGAACAAAATCATACTACACAGATAAATGTATAACAGGTGAGACAATTATTCTGCAAATATGAACAAGCCTAACTGGATGGCTATGAAGGTATTTCATCAGACAAATATGGATACAAAAAATTGCAAATACACTTCCATATAGCATATGTCTACAGGAAATAGTTACAGCACACGACTTTAATGCAAAATGCAATCACTGATTTCCTCTGTAATAAGAATAAATGAAAAGTATTCAAGTGTTTAAAACTATAAAATTTTTAAAATGAGTTTTCACCAAACACATAAGCAGATGAGAACATTAGCTTTAATAGGACATTGTTGCTGGTATTGTTTTCTAGTGTGAATTTTTGGACAGTAATAATAATCCACTCTTGCTGCTCCATGCATGCATGTTATGACAGTAGTAGACAAGATTAAATGATAATTTATTGGTACAGAAATATTAACAAAAAAATACATGGGTCAGCAAAAAGAAACATAAACACAAGTCTAAGATACTGGAATTCGTTAAGATGCTGTGAGGAAATTGACTAATACAGCAAGTTGATGCTTTTCCTCAATGCTTATACAAAACACGCACTTGGAAAACTACCAAAGTGAAGTATGACCACCCCGCTGCTCCAAAGGCTTCATTGGCACTTTTTTTAATCTAACAGACTTGCAGTCTTGTGATTGTGAGATAACGCTAGGTAGGCTAGTTTTTACAGAGTTGCAATTACTGAAATTGTCATTACGCTGCTCACTGTAAAATAAATATAGATAAAAGTGAAATTATGCACAGGCTAGGAGTAGAAAGTGGTTTGCTTCTGTTTGCTAAATTAATCTCTTCCTAAATGGCTGCAGGCCAGGTGGGTTAGCATTTGTGGTTTCAAAGGTTTTCAGCGCTTGCAATGAGCCATGAAATTACTGCATGCTGCTGAAAATAACAGCTGATGAAAGGAACAGAGCGGATCCCACAGGCAGGAAGGCAGGGGAAACAAAATTATAGACACAAAGTCACATTTTTGATCTTGCTCATTGTGAAATGTATACCAAAACTTTCCTTAACTATAATGCTCTGACAAATATGTTAACAGATACTTACAACTCCATTTGAAGTACCAATATCACTTTAGTGTTATGCTGCTAAAATGGACATTTCTCCTTTTGTAGCTAACTTATTCCAGCCTCCGAGGATTCAGTTTCGAACCAGCTAATTATTTTTACCTTTGAGGATTCAGTAGTAATACAGCTAATTATCTTACCTTTGAGTTGTAAAAAAAATGTATTTTTAATTTAAATTAAGGGACTGGCCATCAGCAAAGAATCATGGTTACAGTTCTCAGAACTCAATTATATGACATTCCAAAAAAAAGAGATAAAAAGCAAAGAAAAGAAAAAAAAATCAAGATATTTGTTGCTGACACCATCACGATGGCAGCTTTCCATTGCATTTTATGTTCTCTATCCTTCCCATGCCATTCATTCCCTCCATGTTATTAGGGATTCATGGTTTAACATAAATGTAATAGGAAATGAGCAACAAGATGAAGTAAAAGATCAGATATTTGAAAAAATGGTGATTAAGAATAGCAGCTTTAGAAAACATACTGGCTTAAAATGTGAGTGATGAGATGCTATGGCAATGTCTGAGTAATAATGAGCCATCACAGCGTCAGATACTTCTTGTACCTGAAGTACCTTTTCATTCATTTAATAATTAGCTGACTGATCAGGGGACCTTGTTTGGAATGGTATTACAGTTACATGTTGCTTTGAATGCATAGTGAAATTATTTGGTTATGAAATTTTAAAATAAAATAAAAAATAAAATAAGGGCAGGATTTGTGTTCAAACAGCTACAGCACATTACAACAGTCAACAAAATTGCTGTGCATTTTGTGTAAGGTGTGTGTGTGTGTGTGTGTGTGTGTGTGTGTGTGTGTGTGTGTGTGTGTGTGTGTGTGTGTGTGTGTGTATGTGTGCTCTTATATCAGTGAGTGTGTTTGTTAGGGGTGTTGCATAAGTTTGCATGTGTGTGTGTGTGTGTGTCTGTGTGTCTGTGCTCATGCACATGCATGTGATTTTATGTGTGTGTGTGTGTGTGTGTGTGTGTGTGTGTGTGTGTGTGTGTGTGTGTGTGTGTGTGTGTGTGTGTGTGAGTGTGTGTGTGTGAGCAAGAGAGAGAGGTCTTTCTCTAAAATGTATCTTCTAATGGCAGTTTCATACAGTTCCCATGTACTTTCAGTGAGACACCACTGTCATTTGTGTGTGTGGTCTGTTTACTTATGTGCATGTGATACACTTTGGAATCAGTTCTAAACAACCAAAGTAGAGGAAATCTGTTTTTGCACTATAATCATAGTCCCGATTTATGACATTTTCCTGCAAACTGCTGGTATCCTCCCAACTTTCTGCATCCCTCAAGTGAAACAATACATATGCAGTGTGTGTGTATAATACACACACACTCTCTTTATGTTTATAAATAGGTCCCATTCATTAACTGAATGTTTATAATGTCAAACTATTTGCTAGTGCTGTTTTAAATTAAAATCTCTTAATTTTGAAAAATGCTGGTAGGATTTTGCTGTATATGTTTTTGCCTCTTAGTGAAATAGTTCTGCATAAAGTAAAAAATAATGGAGGGGGATAAAAGTGTCAAGTCACTAGAATATTTTAAATGTTTGTCTTTTAAACATATAAAGTCCATAACTACAAGTTTTACATTAGCTAGCATTTATTGATGGATATGACGTCTGAAACTCATTCACTGGTCATTAATTCTGAAAAGTAATGGTGAATGACTTGGTAGAGAACATTACCTTTATGAAGAACAGATCAGAAATATGAGGCAAAATGTAGATGTTTTGCAAAATGTTGGACAGTTGATAGGTATGGCTCATGATTCAGCAGGGAGTGGGATTTTTGTCTGTTTTCACTGTAATAGAATATTGGAGTTGGTATAAATAATTAGGAGGGGATAGTGATGGTACAGAGTGACTTGCTTCCCTGCATAAAAGATGTTTTATTTTTTTTTCAGTGTTTTGGGTTTCAATATTGGGGGATTGATCTTTTAAAATTCATTTGTCTGTTTGATATTATGCTATAGATGTGTGTATGTGTGTGTGTGTGACATACATGTGTAGATATATATACATATATATATATATATATATATATATATATATATATATATATACATATATTACCATCAAAATTTCGATTGCACATTCACCGGGTCGGAATGTCTGAACTTTGAACATTGTAATTGCAAACACCTATATTCCCAGTTGTTAAATCTCACCCCCTCTTGACCCAAGGTAGCATTTGTTTCTAGGTCCAAAACTGGAAGTGAATGTTGAAGTTTGGTGTTTTTTCAGAGATATGGAATTTCAGCAGTTCAGTGTTTGCAGATTTCATTCGATAATACGAGAGGATGGCAGTGTGCAATTGAAATTTTCATAGTAAGCCTTTATGTGTGTGTATATATATATATATATATATATATATATATATATATATATATATATAAGTGTGTATGTGTGTATTTATATATACACACACACACACACACACGCATACATACAGCTATGTGGGTATACTTACATTGGTTGATTCAATATTTATTCACCCTTTGTTTTATCGACACACTTTGGCCAAGAAAACAGCTGGTTCACTGTTGTGTAATATTGACAATTCACAGCGTTGGAAAATATGCCATTTCCCCAGGGACTGTGTGATCTTGGAGTTGGAATAAGTAATTAGCAGGGGGTGTGGCAGGGTGCAAAACAAATATTTTTAGATTGTGTAGTCTGAGGTTAATCTTTGGGGCATGCATAGAAGTCTGTTGACATTTTGTTGTCAACATTAAAGTGCCGACAGCAGTGTTGTTGCAATTTAGTGTGTTTGATCTAGAGCACTAGATCCATGTAGATATATATCTATATATATATATATATATATCTATATATCTATACATATATATATATATATATATATATATATATATATATACATATATATATATATATATATATATATATATATATATATATACATACACATATATATATATATATATATATATATATATATATATGTATGTATATGTATATACATATATATATATATATATATATATATATATATGTAAATCCCTGTGCTGCCCAATGATCTGAGTGCAGTAGAAATGCATGACCCTTTGAACATGACACTGCCAAGATGTCACGCACTGTCATAAAAGCAATTCTGTTCATGAATTATACTCGCAAAAGTGCAGTGTGAAATTAACTTCAAAGTATGTATGAGGTCAGTGAACCTTTCACTTTAATCATGCACTGCGCTCCGTATTACAAGTTTCATGACAGTAGAGGGAAATCTAAAAACATACAGGGTACACAATTACATTCAGATCTGGGTGCTGGAGACAAAGTGTCACACTACATCTTGATAGCATAAGTAGCAGGTCATGTGCTAGTACAAAGAGCAGGAAGGGAAGCACTAAAAGCAAGGTGATGCAGTCTTTAATGGGTGCACAGCAGTTCTGGACATCTGAATATATAACATTAATAGTTTGACATCTACTAATTGAGTGCAAAGGGCTTCAGGATTTGTCTCTAAGGTTAGTATCACGGGAGATTGCACACTTGTATCCCAGAGGTACATAGCAGGGGAGCATTTTACATGATCTGTAAGATTAGCATACAGTATGGTATATAGGGGGTACAGAGCAGAACAATATTGGTCATCCTCTTTAGGAATGATGTACAAGATGGCCTGAATCTATACTGCAGGAGCACAGCAGTACCACACTATATATCTTATATTGTTATACAGTCTACATGCAGACAGCAACCATTTGGAGTAGACAGCACAGTGTTTTATTATGGGCTGACCTTGCATATGGCAGGCCAGTGATCCTATGTATAATACATGAGAGTGAAGAATGCATTTCGGACTGTTACTTAAATGCATTTGTACTCCTTTTCATTTCCTTCAGTTTAATGTTCATTTGCATATCATTTTTTACTTATATTCAGTCCTGATCCATCATGAGCCTTTACTGGCCTGAGTTACTGGCACTATAAATAGAAAGGGAGTGGTTACAGTGCAAAAGCAGCTTTAAAATGGGGGGGGGGGGTCATGACAGGAAAAATGTAATTGAGTTTTGTATTGCTTGGGTGAGTGTGTGTGTGTGTGTGTGTGTGTGTGTGTGTGTGTGTGTGTGTGTGTGTGTGTGTGTGTGTTTGTGTGACAGAGTTTTCTTAGAGTGTATCTTTCAATGGTAATTTCATAGAGTTCTCATGCACTTTCAGTAGGATACAGCTACCATACAATCAAGCATTGAATGTTGTAGCTAAATATTTGAGCATGTTAGAAATCACTAAGAGCAACACATCATATAGCTTATCTAATTAAATACAGACGTAACTTTGTCACCAAGAAAATGATTAGGCATTTAGAAACTCAGCTAATTTGAAAATGTAAGATCCCAAATACATAGAAATGCTTTGACTCACAGCTTGACTTAGAATATAAACAGGACATGTTTATTTTGAAATCATAGTATTAGTGAGACAAACTGACATCTTTTGCATGTAACTGAAGGATCATGGAAGCAAAGTCATACAAATATATAGTACATTACTAAACCATCCCCAATCACTTTATTAATGGGAAAACATGAAAGAACAGTAGATCCAACATGAGATAATATTATTTTAAAAGCTGATTTTTTTTTTAAATAATATCATTGCATATCCACAGTATAGGTGAAACATTCTTTTTTAATAATGCCATTGCTTACTCACACTATACATATATATATATATATATATATATATATATATATATATATATATATATATATATATATATATTTATAAAACTTGACAAAACAATAAACTTCAAAACTCAATGTAAGGTCAGAGCGAACTTTCACAGCCAAATAATAAACACTTAGAAATTACGCGTTTTGTCCACCTTTAATCTCTGTGAACTTCATCAGAAAACACAAAATCACATGAAACATTCATTTAAATACTGATATAGCAGCAACCACATGGTCTTTCACACCAATACAAATGCTGATATAATTAACAGCTGTCTTGTACAACAAACAACTTGTTAAAAATGTATATCCAATAAATTTCACTATTTGTATAAAAATACATATATAAATGTGATTAATAACTACATATTACTTATATAAGTTTATATAAGTAATATGTAGTTATTAATCACATTTATATATGTATTTTTATACAAATAGTGAAATTTATTGGATATACATTTTTAACAAATTGTTGTAAGACAGCTGTTAATTGTATCAGCATTTGTATTGGTGAAATACCATGTGGTTGCTGCTATATCAGTATTTAAATGAATGTTTCATGTGTTGTGTTCTGATGAAGTTCTGAGAGATTAAAGGTGGCGAAATGAATTTCTAAGTGTTTATTATGGCTGTGAAAGTTCGCCTGACCTTACATTGATTTTGATATATATATATATATATATATATATATATATATATATATATATATATATATATATATATATATATATATATATATATATATATATATATATATATATATATATATGTATATAAAGAGAGAGAGAGAGAGCAATCCTTTAATTAATTTAGAATTTACCCATGGTATGGGGGTCACATGTTATCACTTGGACTTTGCCTTGTGATCAGCTGCACCATAGATAAACTATGAAAAATCCATGATATAGTGCTTAAAATATAGATATCCTACATGATGGACCTTTGAAAACATTCTGACTTTGCTGTATGAACAAAGTATTGTTTAAGTAATGGATTAATCTGGGGATGGTATCCCTCAAGGTTTATGAAATGTTTTAACTTTACATGTCAATCTGTCTGCAGGCCAGTATTTGTATGCAAGCATATGTGAAAATGTTATCAAAGGCACAGCTTTTGTAGGACAGTATGGATTATTTATAGGAAAGATGATGTACTCGGTTCATTATAGACAAATGGACAGCTGAGATGAAACCTAAAAGGGGCAGCTATTTTTTGAAATCTGTTCTGCTTAATCAATGTATAAACTGACAGGACCATAGAGATGGTCTAGTGATGTAGAAAGATAAAGCCCCAACTACAGCCCAGATGACCTGTGTTTGATTAGTGGCTCTGAAAAATGATGGAGTGACAATGAAGGGATTGGTGTGCCCATCCTGGGCAGGAGGGCACATGCTGATACATTCTGTAAGGAAAGGCAAGGTCCAAAGAGGGGGAGATGCCCTCAGATTCAGTCAGCCACTATGGGGTGGGAAAAGGGAGTGGATAGGGCATAAAGCTAAAAAACAAAAAAACAAAAAACAGAGGCATCTATTACCTGAGTCTCCAGGATGTCCTTAGGGTGCATGATCAGCCCCAGCAATACCAGTGTAAGTCCAGCAGGTAGGAGGATGGTTGGTAGACCCAGGATGGACTTGGGACACTGAGAGCCAGGCCTGTGAAACATAAGTTGTAAATGGACAAAACCTAAATAAAATGCCATGACCGTAAAATGCATCCATTGTTATACACCATGTTGTGCTTCTCATGGCATCCTATATCAGCTAAAATGACATACATTTCTGTAGTTTTCTTAAATATTCCTTATCCATTAGTGGGTCAGTGAAGAGGAGGGTAGCCATTTATTCTTAAAGGAATTTAGTTATCAAACAAGTTATGTTTCACTTAATTTAATGTTCATGTCTTACTGCTTGTTCAGTTCATTGGTTCATATGTTCATTGGTTCATAGGCTGGTACTAGGCTATTGGCCCTAAGGCCTATGCAAGCCTAGCCATAACAATTCCCTGGAAATTTCTTCCCACAATATTTACTTCTCTGGGCCCCTGTCTAGCAGGGCGACTGACATGATCCTCGGGATGAATTTCCTGTCTCCCATCCAATCATCAAGGTTCCTTTTGAAGAGGGCCAATGAGGTGCTCTGCTTGAAGAGCTACATTGTAACTAGTAATACTACAATGAAGTCAGTTCTCACTTAATAGTCACAAATTCGTAATGTATGATAACCTTGTTAAATGACTGCTGAAGTAACTGACTGTTACTTGCTACCTATTTCCTAAGACAGCACAGCTCTTATCCCTACTTCAGGTGCATCAGTGTGAGCAATACTGGTTTTATTAATGCTAGTAGAAACTAAGACTGACTCTGCACAAGATAGCTTTCAGCTGGTTAAAAGACTCATCTACTGCTAAGTCCACCATATCTGGGTGGGCACCTTACTTTTTCTAGGACAGAGGATAGATTGTAGTACCAAAGTTAAATATGGATTTTTCTATGGTAGTGTATTAATCTTAAAAATGCTTTCATTTCTTGTTTAGTATTGGATATGGGACAGTTCATTGCAGCTTCTATGTTTGTCTGTTTGATGTATAATCACCTCTCCTTGTTGTGTACTTTATTTGCCTTCTATCATACAAAGCTTAGAAGTTTTGGCAGCATTATCTTTTAATTATGGTAATCGTAAAGACACAGCCTGTACTTTGGCTAAATGTGACTCCCAGTTTTCTGAGCAAAATACTATGTCATCAAAGTACACATCTGTGTATGTGCCATACAGATTTAGAAATTTAACCATGACCTTTGAGAAGTGAAAGGAGCCCCCTGAAGTCCAAAGGATAAGACAATATAATGAACAAGACCTTCAAGAGTGGAGAATACTCCATTCTCTTTAGCTTCAGGGGTGACTGGAATCTGCCATCACCATTTGGTTAAATCTAAAATGGTCAAAAACCTTGCTTTGCTTAGCTTTTTAGTGGGATCATCAGCTCTGGGCAATGGATAGTAGATAAATTTAGATATTTCATTCAGTTTTCAGAAATCATTAAATAATCTTATGGAGCCATCTGGTTTGTGGACTAACTTAATTACAATGTTCCATTTGGTTTGGGACTACTCAAAAACTCTTGGTTTAAACATTTGCTTTACTTCTTCAATGATTGCTATTTTGGAACTCATGTCTTATTCATATGTAAGTTTCCCTCTACTGCTGGCACAATTTCAGTCTGATGCTATATTAAATCTGTTCTATCAGCTAGCTCAAAAAAAAAAAGGAAGAAAAACTCTTTCCAGGGAAGGAAGAGTGTTTATGGTATGTACATGATGTGCAGTAATGCTAATCAGATTTGCATGTGACCAGGCCAGTGCACAAAATGATGAGTCTCTTATCACAGCCCCAGAACAGACCCACATCTAGATCATGTTAAATAATCCTGTGGCCATATTGAAAAGCAAGCAGCTGTGGTAAACCATGACAGTGCATGAGCACCCCCAACAATGGATGTGACAGCATATACATAATTGTATAATGTTGATGTAATCAACAATAACAAATGTACACAGAGATAAATGTAATGGTGGAGAGGAAAGTATCACTGACAGGTTACACTATAATAACAAAATCCATAGAGATGGATAACAGAAAAGTGCTAACAGAGTTGCAGAACAAAACAACTGATGGAAAAGCAGACAGAAGAAGGTTCTATGACAATTTGTTAGGTTTGAAGTATATGTTAGTATACTCATGAGAGGTGGGATGCAATGCACCAGATCTGACTACATCAGAGTGCCAGCAGTGGAACTGTGCTGTACAGTGAATGTCATTAAAAAACGAATATATGTTACACTGAGGGGAGCCCATCTATCAATTTAATCCTCATGCAAGTATATTCTCAGCGTACTGGTAAGGTGAGCCACTGCAGAAGTCTACTCACAAGGGGTCATAATACACATATCTGGGAAATGGAGCACATGTGCAGATGAATGGCAAAAAAAAAAATATTCTGTGGAACTGAATCCAGACCTCCCACACTTGAATGCATCATGCCACAGCATAAGAAAGGAGAGCTACTGAAGCAGTCAAGGTGACATGAGAATAAAACACACATCTAAGGGAAATGTAGCATGCATGCAGTCTGCAAACAAAAACATTATGAAAGTGCACACAATGCCCAAGGGATTTAAAACCCAGAAACAGTTTAATGACGTAGTAAAGATCTTTGCGTAAATACATTGAACCATTAGGGGAGTTAGTTCATAGTTCATAGATTAGTACTAGACTAACTACCCTTGTGGGCCATTTTAAGCCTAGCCAATTACCCCCTGTGAGAATCAAACCCTGCACCTTGTGTCTGTTAGGTAAACACCTTAACCATTATCATTATGCCAGCCTCTCACCTTTTAAATAATTGTTCCTCTGTATACCACTGACCATTTCAGTTATCTAATATAATCCAGAATTTCACTGGTATGTACTAGGATAGCTACCCTTGTGGGTCATTTTAAGCTTAGCTAATTTGTTTTGGTGAGAATCAAACCCTGTACCTTTTGTCTATGAAGTAAACACCTTAACCATTATGCTATATACCTATTTAATACTCTCTAGGGTGTTGAATTATTGAGTGTTGCCTCTAAAGAAAGTATACTGAAGGGGTCAGAAGCACACATTTCAAGGTAAGATTACAACACTGAGGAAAACATACTCAAAACAACTCTCACTTTAACATCACAGCAAAAGACAACTCCACTATATACCCAAATGAACACACCAAATTGCTAGGAGTGGAAATAGACAAAAAACTAAAATTTGACATCCACATATCCATGACCATAAAAAAAGTCCACAAAAAACTAGGAGCGTTATACAGAAATAAGCAATTTCTCACCAAAGCAGCAAAGATTTCAATAGCAGATTCCCACCTTATCTCCACCCTACTTTATGCCTCTCCAATATATACCAACCTAAGGCAATGTGATCTAAACAAGCTAGAGACCTGCTACAACAAAATCACCAAATGTGCCACAGGGGCATCCTACCGTAGTCACCACTGTCTCTCACTTGCTGAACTGGGCTGGCTTGAACTCCCTCACCTCCTTCAGTGGTATCAACTCTCACTCGCCCACAAACTAGTAAACCATCCACTAAATGTACCATCCCTCCAGAATCTACTCCAACCCTATTGCACCACCAGACCACTAAGATCCAGCAACAAAAATCACTTGCAGATCACTAAAGCCAATAACTCTGCTAGTGAAGCACTATTCTCTTGCACCATAGCCAAATTATGGAACTCACTTCCACCCAGAATTACCTCCGTACCATCATGCACCCACTTCAAAACTTTACTAAAAGCGCACCTAAAAACATGCTGGCTATGCCCTTGTAACTCCCACTCTAATATCATCCACCCCATCCAACCACTACCTTTCTTTCCACTCCACTAACTACCTTGATTATAGCAAGCTCAGATGCTCATAAGCCTAGTACTTATTATACAGCAGGAACTTCTCATTGTAATATTTGTTAATGTCTGTTATGTACTTCACAGATAAAGATTGTTGTTGTCTACTGATGTACTATGTTCTTCATATTTAAATATGTTGTAAGTAATTGCTATGTTAAATTGTTAATCGCTATGTAATCCAATGTAACTACTGTCTGTTTATTTTACTGTGGAGCTTTTCTCCCTGGGCCTCCGCTGAAAATGGACCTACGTCCAGTCAGACACTCCCGGTCAACAAATTTAAACAAATAAATAAATAAATAAATAATAAATAAAACCAAAAATGAGCAGTAGTAAACATGTAACAGTAAGAGGATCAAAGCCCATCCCTACTGTAGTGACAATGTACCCATCAATGACAATCTGTTATATACGTGTACTATGCTTGCCTTTATTCTATAAACACATTGTTAGTAATTACTGCAAGTTACATATTGTTTGCCCATCTAACACAACTTAGGCCTCACGGTGTTTGAACCTCTGCCTGTCTAGAAGATATTCTGTATATAGGTTCATTGGTTCATAGGTTGGTACTAGGCTATCGACCCTAGGGCCTATACAAGCCTAGCCATAGAAATTCCCTGGCTATTTCTTCCCACAATATTTACTTCCCTGTAGCAAGTAATACCACATTATAATGTATAATAACTAAGCGAACACACATTTCAAAGGAGTGATACATAAAACTAATAAATGACCAATGGTAAACAGCATGTAGCAATGAGGAGATAAAAACACACCCCCTACTCTACAGACAATGTACGCATCAATGGCAATCTGTTACAAACATATACTGTGCTTACCTTTATTCCATATATGCATTGCAAGTAATTATTGCAAGCTATGGATTCTTTGTCAGACTGTTACAACATAGACCTCAGTGGATTTGAACCCTTGCCTTTCTAACAGGTATTCTCTAGAGTGCAGCATTATTAAATGCAGAAATGGAAGAACATATAGTAAAGGGGCCAGAATACACACATTTCAAGGGAATGTTTAAACAGTGTTTAAGGATGAAAGATGATCGTTATTAAACAATATACAACCATCAGGGGATCAAAACCCTATATATAGGGCACTGTCAATGTAAACATCTCTTCATGAGTATGAAGGGCTGTTGTTAGTGAAAATATGTTTCCACTTCATCTTATAGCAGTATTGCTTGGTGACACACATCAATGTGTTCAGATTTATGGCAGATACCAAGAACTTGGTGCAAAAGATTTTTCTCACCTTTTGCCATAAGATAATAACAGTCAGTTTCCTGTTGTAATAGATGACTAAAGATGTTGCGCTCTGACAACTGCCATAAAATCATAGGGTCATAGTAAGTTATTAGGCTATTGGCCCTGAGGCTTTATAAGCCTAGCCAAGAGTATCCCCCATGTATAGACAAATCAGCACCCGGTGCCCCTGTCTAGTAGGGACACAGGTGGAATCTCGAGGATGTATTTTCTATTTCCCATCCAGTTATCCAGGCTGTGCTTAAAAAGGGGTAAGGAGGTATCTGCTTGACATAGAGAGAGAGAGTCTATTCCTCAGATGGGGAACCTCTGGGACACAAATCTGTCCCGCCAACAAGTCCCATTGATGTCACAGACCAGGTTGAGGCCACGTGTGTGGGTTACTCGAGTGGAGCTTGACTTGCAGATATGCAACAGTCCCATCAAGGCGGGGTCCGAGATCGTCTTGTATGCTGGACATAGGTTACCTCTGATGAGTCAGTATGAAACAGAGTAGAGGGATAGAGCTTTTAGCCTATATGTGTATTGAAGATTTCTGAGGCCCTGGATTCTCCTGGTGAGGAATCTCTGTGGTCTCTCTAGCTGCTGCATGTGCTTTGTGAGGTACATGCCAAATGGGGCATTGTGCTTAATAATTGGCCTTATAAGGGAAGAGTACAGGGATGTTATGATCTCCTTATCCCTGGATGATATACCCTTACCTATGAAGTGGGCCATGTAGAAAGCTTTCCATGCAATGGAAGCAATATGGTTGTCAAAAGTCAGGTTGCTATCAATCTGGGTACCCAAATCCTTCACAACTGACTGCGTGCTTAGGACATTGTTATTAATGTAATAATTTGTGGGGACATCACTTTTCGTAAAGGGGATGATGATGCATTTTTTTGTATTCAGCTTGAGGCCATGTTTCTGGCACCAGTCATTTGTTTGGGTGAGACCCTCTTAGAGGATGTCCACATCACTAGGGGAATTGATGACAGCCCCCAGCTTGTAGTTGTCTACAGACTTGGTCAGCCATAGCCCACTGGTTTTGGCCTGCACCTCAGAAAAGTATATCCCAAATAACAGAGGCCGCAAGAACGAATAACCTCCCCTTGACAAAGCCAAAATGTGTGGGATCGAGTGTTTGGAGGTTGCCAATGTCGTTGTTAATGAGGTCCACAATAATCCATTCCATGGCCTTGCAGATCAGGCTAGTTAGGCTGATGGGTCCATAATTTCCTGAATCGGTGGGCACTCCACCACAGTAATAATTGGACACCCTTTGAGAAGGGCCTTATTGGTAGCTGATAAATAGGGGTTCTGATGGCAGTGGATTACTTCCTTATAGCCTGGACAGAAGGGGCAAAGCTAGTGAACCTGTGCCATTCTTTCCCAGGAGTGTCTGTGTGGTTGTATATAAGTCATATCTCAAAATGTGTGTGCGCCAGCTGCTTAGACAGGAGCACAAAGCACTGGTTGGACAGAGGGAGTGCTGGGGGGACTTGGCTCAGAACCCTGGCTAAGGACTCCACTCTATAACTGTGCCAGTTGGGAGTCTTATTGGGGATCTGGAGAGAAAGGGAGAAACCAGCCCCAGACTGACTGTGATCTCTGTGTGCTCTTAAGGGAAATTGTACTTTACTGTGTGTATATTTGTTATCTTTCCCAATGTGGATGCCCTCACTGGTGCTAGTGGTGAGGATTGAGATTCCTTGATTCCTAGGCAGTGCATGGGCATCACATATTAATTTGTTGGCAGTGATGGGATATTCACATCACATATTAATTGGTTGACAATTGGCTTGTAGTGGTGTGGATAGTGAATTCCTGTAGCTTGTGTGCAGTGATCACTGAAGGTGTTTTTGAATTCTAAATCAGCCATGCAGTGAATATTCAGACTGATGTTTAAAGACATGCAGGTAGGTGTATGCGTGAATGGGTGTGCCTTCTTTGAAGGTTGGGTATCAGGCTGGCAACTCAGCACTGTAAAAATCCACTACCAATCATCAGCGGACTGGAGTTCTGCTGTAGCAACCCCTAACCGGGAAAAGCCGAAAGAGTTAGCTAGGTGGGCGCTCCACCTTTGTGGAAAGGGATGACAGTGGCTGCCCTCCACTAAGCTGGGACTAAGCCAGTACTCAGGCTTTGGTTGAATAGGGTGCCTAATGGTACTGCAAGTTCCTGCCTGAGTTCATGTAGGATGCAGCCTGGGATGTTATCAGGTCCCATGGAGGCTGTATTTTCTGCCTTTGAGAGAGCAATGATGACCTGATCCCTGTATATAAGGGGAAGGGGGCAGGTACTGGGATTGTCCTGATTTACTGATGGGGGGACAGAGGGGTGAAATTATCTATGGCATTTGTATATATAGTGCCTGTGACCACCAGTTCTGAACAGATCTGGATGCTACCTTTGAGATTATGGACATATGTGAAGAAGGCCTTATGATTGTCTCTAGTAGATGTGGCCAATTTGGTCTCAAAGTTTGCTTTGGAGGATTTCACTAGTGCTCTTATTTGCTTGTTTAGGCTAAGAGAGATTGCTTCCAATTGGGCACCTGCTCCTTCTTGGTCCTGGACAGTAATTATTTTTCTTGTGTTATAGAGTATATTTATTGCAGATGTCCACCAGATAGGTTTACTCTTCCTTGTGGGGGATGATTTAGTCCTGTCAGGTATTCCTGATTCCATGCATCTATATAAATGTTCGTATAGTAATTTGGTATAGTTTTGGATACTGTTGCCAGTTCCTAGAGAGGGGGAGGGGCTGTGAAGCTGTTTATACCATCCTGCAGGAGGCTGTAACTAGCTTTGGAGAAGTTTTTTTGTTTGACCCTAGGTAGAGGGGGTCGGGGGAGATGGTGACTTTGAACATGACTGCTTTATGGTTGGATCTTACAAGGGAGGATGATACTGCAGGGATGCTGCAGTGGTTACTCATGTTGGTTAATACTTCTGAGGGTATCAACTAGCTGTTTCAAAGCATCTGCATTGAAAAAATCGAGGAATCTCTGGACATTTGTGTTCTGGCATGAGTAGTTCTTTCAGTCTGTGTTTGGGTAGTTAAAGTCACCCAAGATCAGGGTAAAGGGTTGAATCTTGATAGATTCAAAGAGGTCTAGATAGTCAGTTTGGGCATCTTGAGTCAGATTTGGGGGTCAGTAGCTAGCTATTATTTGTATAGGGGTCTTGTCAATGGTTAACTGCACCTGGTGTGCCTCCTGTGCGTCATACTGTTTGACCAGCCTGGAGGTGTGTATGTCTTTCATATATATTGAAACTCCATCTCCTTTGGCTTTACTACCCATAGTTTGGGGTCTGAATGTATGATAGGATGAGTAACCACATATGGCTGGAGTGCTCTCTGCAGCTTTGAGCCAGATTTCTGTGACTGCACAAAAGTAAGCATTTTCCAGGGTTAAGAATGCCTGCAATGAGTGCAGTTTCATGTTTAGACTCCTAACATTTAGCAGCAGGACCTTTAATTTGGGTTTTGTTGAAATTTTTATGTTGGTAGTGTTAACCTCATCACTTTTTCTAAAAAAGGCATGCAACATATGATCAGAGAAAAATGATTTTACTATACAAGCATGTGGTGTCATTTGGACAGGGTTAAATATTGGAAAGGTTATATGATGGAGATGATAAAGGTCAGCAAGCAGGGGATACAACACAAGGTTGTGAGACAAAGACCTAGTAAGATGGAGGTGGGTGAAGAAAAAATAAAGGAAGCCATCAATGTAAGTAAAACTTTACCTTTCACATTGATATGACATATATCAGGGCATTACCACAGGCAGCTACTGATACAGTCTGACTACAAGT